>NC_048571.1:43007295-43219795 GCF_013265735.2 Oncorhynchus mykiss
GTACTAGTGGGGAAGAAAACAACAACGAATCTCATATTTCATACGGAGAGCCCCTCAGCCTGACACACTGCCCTGTGCACGAAATACTCAAAACATAGAAAGAATGGTAAAGGCAGACAGATAACAATCAACAAGGACAACGATAAAACTGCCCGTCTCACAGTTAACGTTTACCATAACGACACCATCTTGGCTCAGGGGTCGGAAAGCAGCCTGAGGACGTTCCAGGAAGACTTCCAGTCCCCAGGAGAAGAAGCAAAGGAGCAACTGCAAGAAGCTCTCAACAGACCAAAATCCAGGAGAAGATGACCCCTGCAAGCCCTGAAAACAGCACTGTCTCTCCAAGAATCTTCTCCTACGTCGACTCTCTCAGAGACAGTCTACCTGTTCTAGAAAGAGACTTTACTGAGTTCAGGGAGATATTCCTTGACCAGCCAGAGCAGAGGCACTCAACAGCCGACACCAGCCAGCCTGATGAATCAGCAGCGCAGTGAGATCTCACCCCCCTTCCATAGACTTACACAGTAATTATGACAACTTCCGGAGGACGTCTTCTAACCTATCAGAGCTCTTGTAGCATGAAGTGACATGTTGTCCAGGTAATTAATCTAGTACTGAAATGATAAGCTACAGCTAGCTAGCACAACAGTGCATAAAATGTGGTGAGTAGTTAACTCAAAGAGAGAGAAAGTCCATAGTTGAACAGTTTGAACAAATTAAATTATTCCAAAATTAAGGAGAAGCAAGAGAGAGAGAGAGAGATGGCTATATTTGGTTGCATTTATTGTTTTTTACTTTCACTTCCACTTAGCTAGCAAATGCAGCTAGCTAGTTTAGCCTACTCAAACACCCGGCTCAAAACAGAGAGGGATGCTGTGTTAGCTAGCTGGTTATGACTATCCAACACTGGAACTCTTCCAAGTCAAGGTAAGCTTTTGGTTTAATTAATTTATTGCCTCTGGGGCCCACCGGTGTAACTGCTAAACTGCTTTCTGTACTGTATGATTGTAACGGGTTTAGTAACGCGTTAGTTCTAGTAGTTCTAGTTGACTATGATGTGACAACGACGTAGGCTGTGTGTCGTGATTAGCGTTCATGATATGAAGGTTTGGCTTGGAAAGTTTTTTTCGCCTGGTTACAGACAGCTGATGTGTTGTGCACTGAAGTCCACAAGCGCAGGGAAAAGGTGAGAGGAACAGAGCATGTAGATAGCTGTGAGAAGGAATTATTTATACAACGAGCAAAGTGATCATGCTGTTTTTATGTGGCTGCAATGAAAGTTAACTGCGTTTGCATGTGATCAGGTGTGTATTCATTCTGCCGATTCTGTTAAAAAACGTTTTTTGAAACGGAAGCAAACAGAACGAAATGGGAATAAACATACCTGAATTTATCCAATAGAAACTCTCATTTGCAACTGTTGGACTAATGATTACACCCTAGATCAGCTAGATGCAGGCAATAGTATGCAAGGCAGTTTTCAATGTGCCACTGTCACTTTAATAATAATTCTCTCGACCTGTGCACGCACCTAAGTTGTAAACTTTTCATAAGCTAGGTTGTAGCAACCTCGTGATGGTACAGGGAAAATGTGAGTATCATGTCGTATCCTAAACCTATCGATGTTACTTTGAGCTGGGTGAATGGAATATGAATAACAGTCATCCAATATTCTCTAACTGAAATCAGGCCATGCTCGTTAAAAAAATAAAATAAATCATCCTCCCTCATCTTAAAATGTCACCAAACGCCACTGGTCTCGTCCCTGGGAAAAGAGTCATCAAGCTCCGTTTTTGCCCCACCACAGACACTACAGAGTCCCAGGGCCCCTCCTCAACATCCAAGGAGCCCCAAGCAACAGATGGCCCACATCCCCACTGCCCCATTCACCACGCTGCCCCCCCCCCCCCCCCCCTCCCTCAAGAGTCATCCCTGACAGAGCACCCGGCTAGCCACAACAGGCAGTACAGAAGAACAGCTACACAGCAGTGACTGCCACAAGTTCCTCAGCACAGGACAACCAGAACCAGATAAGAGACATGTTACCTCTAATCTGCTCTAAGATAGGCATACTGAACTAAAGACCTACATGCACTACAGATGACATCCAGGGTAAAGTACCAATGTACGCATAAGCTATGTAGCCTAGATAATAAGAGATAAATATATATATTTTTAATGTTTTATTATGTATTGAATATTTAAATACTGTTTATTTGTTTTATCTCGTGTGTTCAACACATCCTAAAGGAACATTTTAAACATGGCATCCTTAAGTAGGATATAAGCACCTACAGTGCATTCGTAAAGTATTCAAACCCCTTGACTTTTTCCACATTTTGTTACTTTACAGACTTATTCTAAAATGGATTAAACTGTTTTTTTCCTCTCATTAATCTACACAAAATACCACATAATGACAATACAAAAACAAAATTATAATACAAAATTATAATTATGTGAAATATCACATTTACATACAGTAAGTATTCAGACCCTGTACTCAGTACTTTATTGAAGCACCTTTGGCAGCGATTACAGCCTCAATTCTTCCTGGGTATGACCCTACAAGCGTGGGACACCTGTATTTGGGGAGGTTATCCCATTCTGCTCTGTAGCTCATTTCAAGCTCTGTCAGGTTGGATGGGGAGTGTCGCTGCACAGCTATTTTCAGGTCTCTCCAGAGATGTTCGATTGGTTTCATTCCGGGCATTGGCTGGGCCAATCAAGGACATTCAGAGACCCGAAGCCACTCCTGCGTTGTCTTGGTTGTGTGCTTAGGGTCATTGTCTATTGGAAGGTGAACCTTCACCCAAGTCTGAGGTCCTGAACGCTCTGGAGCAGGTGTTCATCTGTTCATCTTTCCCTCAGTCCTGACTAGTCTCCCAGTCACTGTCGCTGAAAAACATCCCCACAGCATGATGCTGCCACCACTAAGCTTCACCGTAGGGAAGGTGCCAGGTGTCCTCCAGACGTGACCCTTGACATTCAGGCTAGGGCTGTTGCGGTGACCGTATTACCGCCGGTGGTCAAGAGTCATGAAGGCAGTCAAATTCCACGTGACCGTTTAGACACGGTAATTTGGCTTCTACAAGTTCTGATGCTGCTGATGGTCATTAGTATCCTACCAAACTTGCTAACTGCCTGGTACTCAGCACTCTATTGTTCCTCTAATCACTCTGACATCGATGTAAATAGAATGGATTCTATTAGGGTGCATTACGGCGGCCGTGAAATTTGAGGCATTATCAAGTGCTTGTCAAATTGTGAATTAGCGACTGATGTAGTGTGATCAGCCTGCACAAAAAAAAAACAAAGCAGAGCTCATGCCTTTCATGCAACGTTTTTCAAATCCTCATTAGAGTTGCATCATGCAGCCTTACAATGTATTATAATCCAAACATGTAGCCCAACGTTTGTAGAACAACTGAAAGGATATTTTCTCCAAACAATTTGAGGGAGTGCCCACAAACGGCTATTCTGTGTTGAGCGGTTAACAAACAAATAGGTATTCCTATATTCTTAATTTAGAGTTATTAAATTAAGAATATAGGAATACCTATTTGTTTGTTAACCGCTCAACACAGAATAGCCGTTTGTGGGCACTCCCTCAAATTGTTTGGAGAAAATATCCTTTCTATTTTATTCAGCTTTGTTCTATTGTATTCTTCATACTATAAAATATAAAACAATGCCACGCATTTCTAAGCAGATCTTGCCTGCTAAATTAACTAGTGTCGCCCACAGCCATATGGCATAGCCAGATCAGGGCCTAACATAAGGACAATTCAGAGTATGTTATTCTGTTCTTCTGAAATAGACTACATTTTCTTCATATCATGCTTCTTTAGACCTGTCTAAAATAAATAATGGATTTATTGTGAAGGCTATAATACATGGATTTATTAGACTTTTTAAAATGTAGATGCTCCAAAGGTCTGCATCAGTGGCTTGTAGGCTATGTGTGGAAGCCAGGAGATGCTAAATGTGTTTATGTTAACGAACGGTCAATTACTGTGAGACCAGCTGTCATTTGCTTGACAATCACCAGCTGACAACATTTTGTGACCGCCACAGCCCTAATTCAGGCCAAAGAGTTCAATCTTGGTTTCATCAAATCGTGAGAAACAAGATTCTCCTGTCAGAGAGTGCCTTTTGGCAAACTCAAAGCAGACTATCATGTGCCTTTTACTGAGGTGTGGCTTCCGTCTGGCCACTATCATAAAGGTGGAGGGCTGCAGAGATGGTTGTCCTTCTGGACGTTTCTCCCATCTCCGCAGAGGAACTCTGGAGCTCTGAGTGACCATTGGGTTCTTGGTCACCTCCCTGACCAAGGCCATTCTCTCTCGATTGCTCAGTTTGGCCAGGCAGACAGCTCTAGGAAGAGTCTTGGTGGTTCCAAACTTCTTCCATTTAAGAATGATGGAGGCCATGGTGTTCTTGGGACCTTCAATGCTGCAGACTTTGTTGGTACCCTTCCCCAGATCTGTGCCTCGACACAATCCTGTCTTCGGAACTCTACGGACAATTCCTTCAACCTCATGGTCTGTATGGAGGAGTGGGTCAAAATCCCTGCTGCAGTGTGTGCAAACCTGGTCAAGAACTACAGGAAACGCATGATCTCTGTAATTGCAAACAAAGGTTTCTGAGAGTCCCATAGGCGGTGCACAATTGGCCCAGCATCATCCGGGTTTGGCCCGGTGTACGCCGTCATTCTAAATAAGAATTTGTTCTTAACTGACTTGCCTAGTTAAATAAAGGTTAAATAAAAAAGTACAAAATATTTTCCAAATGCAGTGAATATATAACATTCAGGGTTTGTGCTCTTAAACATTTGGTTGTGAAAAGCACAGACTCAGACATCGTACCAAGTTCAGACATTATTATACTTCTAAGAGACATGAAGTCGAAGAGAAACATCCTCTCCAAAAATTAGCCTACCGTCAGTGAAACATCCACATGTAAAATGTTTCAGTGACTCAGGAGGGATTCTAATCTAGTTTAAAGAGAGGAAAGGAAAAACATACAGTTGGCTAAAAAAATATATATATATATTTTTAAATTGTTATATGCCTCTGTCTGACTTTCAGTATTATAACAAAGTTTGTTTTCAGAGTCTCTACTCTGATATAATTCCTTTTGAGTCAGTAGGTAAAGTTCTATTAATGGGGGATTTAAATGCTAGAACTGGTAAATATCCAGACTACATATATTTAGAGGGAAACACCCATGTACATCTGGGTATGAATCACAACTGACTACAGAGAGAGAGAGAGAGCTATGACAGTATTGTCAACAAAAATGGGAAACAAGTAGGTTTACTTATTGATCTGAACTAGGAAACAGTGCAGTTGCCTTTGTCATAACAGATATAGAGCAATAAAAAAAAACTATGCCTTTATGGTCATGCCACAACTCCCCTTGTCAGTCCACTGCCAAATTAGAATTTATCAGAAAAAATAATAATCTGATGAACCACCCCTACATTTAAAACCAGAACTCTACCCACTCCCGCCCACATACACGTGGGGGGGGGGGGGGGGGGGGGGGGGGGGGGGGGGGGGAAGCTAGCCATGTTGAATAGAAGGCAGCATTAACTAACATTGATATTAAAAACTTGATTTACATTTGTATTTTTTACTACATTTAAATAAGACAAAGATGGCGTTAAGCCACTGACAAATTGATGGATATATTCATCAATCTGGCACAAAATAAATACTACATCTTAAAAAGGTGAAAAATAGAATATCAAAAAAGAAAAATGGTATGGTTTGACAAAGAAGGTTCAACTGCAAGAAAAGAACTAGGACTTTTGTCAAAACACCAGGAGACACGTCTCATATACCAATAGGCCCTAAGCCAATATAAGAAAATTCCTCTATATCACCAATTCATTTTATGAATCATGGAGGAAATTAGATACCACTCTTAAAAAGAAAGACCTCCCAATCAAAGATTGGATTATCTGGAAACAGCATTTTGAAATACCTCTACAAATTCCAAATAAAAAAAAGAACTTAACTCCACCCAAACATTAGTAATAGAACAATTAAAATAATTATAATTAACAGTAAAAACCCCACGAAACCAGCTGGACAATCCTATTACATTATTTTAACTAATTGATCAAATAAAGGCCCTCAAGAGCGGTGAAGCCTCAGGGCCAGGCAGCATTCGAACAGAGATTTTAAGTAAAAGTTGAATTGGATTCCTCCCTAAACACTGAACAACAGATCACATATATATCCTCCATGTCCTCAAAAAACATGTCCACCAAACTCACAAAGGAAACATATATGCCTTGTTTTATTGACGTTTCAAAAAGCCTTTGATTCCTTATGGGATGAAGCACTGTTCTCAAAACCCCTTCGAAGTGGTGTAGGAGGCAAGGTCTATGATATTATTATTATTAAAGCACTGCATCTCAGTGCTAGAGGCATCACTACAGACCCTGGTTCGATTCCAGGCTGTATCACAGCCAGCCGTGATTGGGAGTCCCGTAGGGCGGCGCACAATTGGCCCAGCGTCTTCCGGGTTTGGCCGTCATTGTAAATAAGAATTTGTTCTTAACTGACTTGCCTAGTTAAATAAAGGTGAAATATAAAATAAAAAAATAAATGAGATCTATAATGAAAATAAAAGAACACAATTCTTTAGTCAGGACAGAGGAGTAAGACAAGGTTACAATATTAGTCCAACCTTATTCAATATTTATAGAACTGAACTGGCTACAGATCAATCAAGATCTCTGGGACTCACCCTAGAAGACAAATAAATAAAGTGTATTTTATATGCCAATGACTTGTCACCAGAGATAATCTTGTCACCAACAGAACAGGAGGTACAACAAAGCCTGTCCTTGCTAGAACAGTATTGTAAGGACTGGACACTATCCATTAATATGGAACAAAACTACAGTGCATTGCGAAAGAATTCGGCCCCCTTGAACTTTGCGACCTTTTGCCACATTTCAGGTTTCAAACATAAAGATATAAAACTGTATTTTTTTGTGAAGAATCAACAACAAGTGGGACACAATCATGAAGTGGAACGACATTTATTGGATATTTCCAACTTTTTTAACAAATCAAAACTGAAAAATTGGGCATGCAAAATTATTCAGCCCCCTTAAGTTAATATTTTGTAGCGCCACCTTTTGCTGCGATTACAGCTGTAAGTCGCTTGGGGTATGTCTCTATCAGTTTTGCACATCGAGAGACTGACATTTTTTCCCATCCCTCCTTGCAAAACAGCTCGAGCTCAGTGAGGTTGGATGGAGAGCATTTGTGAACAGCAGTTTTCAGTTCTTTCCACAGATTCTCGATTGGATTCAGGTCTGGACTTTGACTTGGCCATTCTAACACCTGGATATGTTTATTTTTTAACCATTCCATTGTAGATTTTGCTTTATGTTTTGGATCATTGTCTTGTTGGAAGACAAATCTCCGTCCCAGTCTCAGGTCTTTTGCAGACTCCATCAGGTTTTCTTCCAGAATGGTCCTGTATTTGGCTCCATCCATCTTCCCATCAATTTTAACCATCTTCCCTGTCCCTGCTGAAGAAAAGCAGGCCCAAACCATGATGCTGACACCACCATGTTTGACAGTGGGGATGGTGTGTTCAGGGTGATGAGCTGTGTTGCTTTTACGCCAAACATAACGTCTTGCATTGTTGCCAAAAAGTTCAATTTTGGTTTCATCTGACCAGAGCACCTTCTTCCACATGTTTGGTGTGTCTCCCAGGTGGCTTGTGGCAAACTTTAAACAACACTTTTTATGGATATCTTTAAGAAATGGCTTTCTTCTTGCCACTCTTCCATAAAGGCCAGATTTGTGCAATATATGACTGATTGTTGTCCTATGGACAGAGTCTCCCACCTCAGCTGTAGATCTCTGCAGTTCATCCAGAGTGATCATGGGCCTCTTGGCTGCATCTCTGATCAGTCTTCTCCTTGTATGAGCTGAAAGTTTAGAGGGACGGCCAGGTCTTGGTAGATTTGCAGTGGTCTGATACTCCTTCCATTTCAATATTATTGCTTGCACAGTGCTCCTTGGGATGTTTAAAGCTTGGGAAATATTTTTGTATCCAAATCCGGCTTTAAACTTCTTCACAACAGTATCTCGGACCTGCCTGGTGTGTTCCTTGTTCTTCATGATGCTCTCTGCGCTTTTAACGGACCTCTGAGACTATCACAGTGCAGGTGCATTTATACGGAGACTTGATTACACACAGGTGGATTGTATTTATCATCATTAGTCATTTAGGTCAACATTGGATCATTCAGAGATCCTCACTGAACTTCTGGAGAGAGTTTGCTGCACTGAAAGTAAAGGGGCTGAATAATTTTGCACGCGCAATTTTTCAGTTTTTGATTTGTTAAAAAAGTTTGAAATATCCAATAAATGTCGTTCCACTTCATGATTGTGTCCCACTTGTTGTTGATTCTTCACAAAAAAATACAGTTTTATATCTTTATGTTTGAAGCCTGAAATCTGGCAAAAGGTCGCAAAGTTCAAGGGGGCCGAATACTTTCGCAAGGCACTGTAAGTACCATTTCACACCACCAATCCTGAAACACACCACCGACTATATTTACCTTGGTGGTTTGACATGGCCATAAAGTCCTTAACAGATAAAGCACGCAGAGCATATTTTGCGATCAGAAAGACCCTGTATAAATTTATCCCACCAATAAGAATTTGGCTTAAATTATTGGACTCTGTCATAACTCCAATCCTTCCATGTGGCAATTTAAAATATACAGTACATCATGGGATGAAAGCCCCACCGAAAGGTTTTACCTGGAATTTTCTACAAATATTCTAGGTGTGCACAGAAATGCCCCAAACCTAGCCTGTAGTGCAGAACTTGGGAGATTTCCACTAGCACTCATAATTGAGAAAAGAGACACGACATTCTAGACTCACCTAACACACTGTGATCCAGAATATTGTCATCACAAGGCTGTCTTATGCAAAGACTGCAACACAAAGAGTGACCCTTTCGAGCAACTGGCCCAGAAGCACCAGCTAAAATTCAACCATTTGACCACAAATAAACACAGTTCTAATAAGTAGAAATCTCTAACCAAAATATGTAGAATATTGACAAAACGAAATTCAACTGAATCACAAGCTTCAATGTTACCAAATTCTATATAGAGAGTTATCAAATTAGGACAACACCTTTTCAAAATCAAAGAATTCAAACCATGGAAGACATTAACAGACTCGATGAACCATAGCCTGGCAATAGAGACAGGATGCCATAGAAAAACATGGAAGGTCAGAGAGGAAAGACTAGGTAAGCACTGCGGGTCGGATGAAGTAGAGAATGAGGAGAAAATCTGCGTTATGTTAGGAGAAAACATTGAGACAGTAGATCTTGCTGCAGATGAGGTGCTGCCTTGTCATCATTTAAGAGATGTCATACACATGAGCCTTTCTAGATTTCATTTCGGGAATAGTTTTTTAAAATGTCTTATTATTATTGTTTTTGTGCATATGCAGTATACTGTATATTATTATTGTTGGTCCAACATATTGTTCATTTATGTAATACTTCATATACATTGCTTTGACAATGTAATGTCTGCGTCCAACGCACACTCCCAAACACTTAGATCCCCGGAACGCAGCACACTTTCCAGCTCACTCTCCAGATCCCAATCACCGGAATTCTAATCACCTGTTCACACACCTGCATGTCATCATCCCACACTATTTAGTTCAGTTCCTTGCACCCCATCACTGTGAGGTATCGTTTGTTTTTGAGACACACTTTTTCGGCCCCCCGTCCTTCTCGCCTCCCTTGTATGATCGTTTTTTTCCTGCCTCACTCACAACGCCTTTTGCCTTTTCCCTGCCTGTACTGTTGCCATTTGTGGACCTACCGTGTATGACCTTCTGCCTGCCCCTGGACCAAGCTACCTGCATCCTCCTAAGGTTCCTGTCAATAAACATCTGCTGCGCTCTGCGCTTGAAACCAGCTCTCTGTCTCCCTCGTGTTCATTACAGACAACAGTGGCAACAACCCATTCATGCCAATATAGCATTTATTGAATTTAATTGACTTGCATTGAGAGAGAGATATAGGAGAGAGAGGGGTCATGAAGACTTGGCTCTAACACACACAGAGGAAGAGAGCGAGGACAAACCCAATTTTGATACTCTCATATCTATTGGGTGAAATACCACAGTGTGCCATCACAGCAGCACGATTTGGGACCTGTTGTCACAAGAAAAGGGCAACCAGTGAAGAACAAACACCAGAAATACAACCCATATTTATGTTTATTTATCTTCCCTTTTGTACTTTAACCATTTGCACATAATGACATTTGAAATGTCTTTATTCTTTTTGAACTTTTTTGAGCAAAGTTTACTGTTCATTTTGATTGTTTATTTCACTTTTGTTGATTTTTTTACTTCACTGGCTTTGGCAATGTTAACATATGTTTCCCATGCCAATAAAGCCCTTACATTGAAATTGAATTGAGAGAGAGAGAGAGATGCCATGAAGACTGGTCTCTAACAGGGGAGACAGAGAGGTTATGAAGACTGAGGCTGGAGTCTCTGTTGTTGAGTACATCTCACTGAGACTGACCTGTCTCTGAGGCTGACTGTCCAGGGAGAGTTTCCAGGACGCCCACCAACAATACGGAGTATGCTCTTGACGAAACGATCATCTCTCTTCCCACACTCATTAAACTCCACTTTCTCTGTGCGCACACAGACACACACACACACACACACACACACACACACACACACACACACAGACACACACACACACACACACACACACACACACACACACACACACACACACACTTCAGTTAGCGAGTAAAGTTGTGTACACAGGTACACTTCCAGGAAGCACTTATTATTCATTATAGTTGCATATTCCATTAGGAACTCACCGGCTGGCTCAATGATGGACACTTTCTCCCCAGCTGTTCAAACAACAATAAGCAGAATCATTTTTTAAAAATAATTTTGAAATAACAGCCAAGGAGGGATTAGTGCTTCGAGCAAAATGTATGAAAAGAGCTTTATAGTGTTAGTAAATTAACATTAGACCTAGAAGGATAGAGTACAGAGTATAAGATATACTGGCGGTGTCCGAAATCTGTCTTGCCGACTACTTACTAAAACGACATAATGTGTACTAATCATACTCATACATATACTATTTAGAAAGTACTGTTTGGTAAAACAGATGCAGTAAGCAATAAATATCAACATACTAGGCTCACCCATCCTGATAACGCGGCATCTAATGCGCAAGTGCGTTGATTCCCACCATTTGTTCATTTGGGTACAGCGTGTCCCCTTGTCTCATTATCAGCTTATCATCATGTTATAAAATGTTCTATTTTCGCATACCTAAAATGCCTACTGTGTAGAACGAAAGTATGGGAATTCGGATACGGCCAATGAGTGATGGAGTAACAAGAGAAAGATATGGAGAAAGGAATGTAATGCCTGAGGGGACAGAGGTATGGGGGGGGGGGGGGGGGGGGGGGGGTCGGAATCTTTACCGCACTGCTTGATGGCGCAGTAGTCAAACTCTGTTTTGGGGTCAGTGGTGTAGCACCAGGGTCCGTGTTGGTCCCCATCTGGGTTCCGGCAGTAGTTCTCTGTCAGGTTGCCCTCAGGGTGGGTCCCTGGGTTTATCCTGGAAAACCACAGTGCAGTAACAGCACTAAACCTACCTACCAAGGCCACAGCAGACACTTCTACACCCACATGCTACTATCCCATACATTGAAGTATATATACACACAGTACCAGTCAAAAGTCTCGACACACCTACTCATTCAAGGGTTTTTCTTTATTTTGACTATTTTCCTCATTGTAGAATAATAGTGAAGACATCACAACTATGAAATAACAAATATGGAATCATGTAGTAACCAGAAAAGTGTTAAACAAATCAAAATATATTTTAGATTCTTCAAAGTAGCCACCCTTTGCCTTGATGACAGCTTTGCACACTCTTGGCATTCTCTCAACCAGCTTCACGAGGTAGTCCCCTGGAATGCATTTCAATGAACAAGTGTACCTTGTTACATTTTGGGGGGGAATTTCTTTCCTTCTTAATGCGTTTGAGCCAATTAGTTGAGTTGTGACAAGGTAGCAGTGGTATACAGAAGATTGTCCTTTTTGGTAAAAGACCAAGTCCATATTATGGCAAGAACAGCTCAAATAAGCAAAGAGCAAAGAGAAACGACAGTCCATCATTACTTTAAGTCATGAAGGTCTGTCAATCCAGGACATTTCAAGAACTTTGAAAGTTTCTTCAAGTGCAGTCGCAAAAACGATCAAGCGCTATGATGAAACTGGCTCTCATGAGGACCGCCACAGGAAAGGAAGACCCAGAGTTACCTCTGCTGCAGAGGACAAGTTCATTAGAGTTACTAGCCTCAGAAATTGCATCCAAAATAAATGATTCACAGAGTTCAAGTAACAGACACATGTCAACATCAACTGTTTGAATCAGGCCTTCATGGTCGAATTGCTGAAAAGAAACCACTACTAATGGACACCAATAATAAGAAGAGACTTGCTTGGGCCAAGAAACATGAGCAATGGACATTAGACCGGTGGAAATCTGTCCTTTGGTCTGGAGCCCAGATATGAGATTTTTAGTTCCAACCGCCATGTCTTTGTGAGACGCAGTGTAGGTGAACGGATGATCTCCGCATGTGTAGTTCCCACCGTGAAGCATGGAGGAGGAGGTGTGATTGTGTGGGTATCACATTTCATGTAAGACCCAGATGCAGACAGTGTCGAAGTAACAAAGGTTTATTATTAGTACAGGGGCAGGCAAAACGACAGGTCAAGGGCAAGCAGAGATCAGTAGGGTGCAAAAAGTCCAGAACGGCAGGCAGTCTCAGGGTCAGAGAAGGCAGAATGGTCAAAACCAGGAAAAACAAGAAAACAGGAACTAGAACAGACAGGAGCAAGGGGAAAAACGCTGGTAGGTAAACAAAAATTAACTGGAAACAGACAAACAGAGAACACAGGTATAAATACACTGGGGATAATGGGGAAGATTGGTGACACTTGGAGGGGGGTGGAGACAAGCACAAAGACAGGTGAAACAGATCAGGGTGTGACAGTGGGGGTGCTTTTCTGGTGACACTGATTTATTTAGAATTCAAGGCACGCTTAACCAGCATGGCTACCATAGCATTCTGCAGCGATACGCCATCCCATCTGGTTTGGGCTTAGTGGGACTATCATTTGTTTTTTAATAGGACAATGACCCAACACACCTCCAGGTTGTGCAAGGGTTAAGATGGAGAGTGATGGAGTGCTGCATCAGATGACCTGACCTCCACAATCATCCGAACTCAACCCAATTGAGATGGTTTGGGATGAGTTGGACCGCAGAGAGAAGGAAAAGCAGCCAACAAGTGCTCAGCATATGTGGGAACGCCTTCAAGACTGTTGAAAAATAATTCCAGATGAAGCTGATTGAGAGAATGCCAAGAGTGTGCAAGCTGTCATCAAGGCAAAGGGTGGCTATTTTGAAGAATCTCAAATATAAAATACATTGATGATTTGTTTAACACTCTTTTGGTTACTACATTATTCCATATTTGTTATTTCATATTTGTTATTTCATAGTTGTGATGTCTTCTCTATCATTCTTCAATGTAGAAAATAGTAAAAATAAAGAAAAATCCTTGAATGAGTAGGTGTGTCCAAACTTTTGACTGGTACTGTATATATATAAATATGTATTAAATATTTGACAACACCAAACATACCTGTCAAATTACATTTAAAATACATTTAATTTTAGAATCTACTCGTTATTTTTGATACTTTGTTTTGTGAGGCATGTTGACACTCCACTTCTGGCAGGTGACGCCCTTCCGCGTCTTTCGGACCACACCCCTGTAGTTTTTACCATTTTCATGGTAGCAATCTGGGGCGTGGGGAAAAAGGACATGAAAACATGACGACAGAAAACCCTTCTGTGAGTTATCAAGGAGGCTTGTGTTTGAGTACCCTAGATTGCATAGCGAGTGCATTGTTGCCATTGAAACAGCAGAGAGCAGTGTACCCTCAGCTTCGATGTCGTCTGCACAGCGTTTGATATGCAAGCAGAGAGCCGTCCTCATCTCAGGCACAGACGTGAAGCACCAGGGAGCCTCGGATCCATCTGGGTTACGACAGTAGTTCTCTTCCAAGCCCCTGGAAGCAATGGTATAGAAATTAGTATAACCAATATGTATAGCACACAATAACACAGGGATATATGGATAAAACAGCTAATACTATAGATCAAAATAACACAGGGATTTATGGATAAAACAGCTAATACTGTAGGTCAAAATAACACAGGGATTTATGGATAAAACAGCTAATACTGTAGGTCAAAATAACACAGGGATTTATGGATAAAACAGCTAATACTGTAGGTCAAAATAACACAGGGATTTATGGATAAAACAGCTAATAATGTAGGTCAAAATAACACAGGGACAATCATTCATGGGTAAATGTTGGATGTATGCTACTGACTCTGGATAAGCGTCTGCTATGACTAAACTGTATATGTGTTTCGGAAAACACAAATAACTAGACCCAAGATCAGCCATTCACGTAGACCCTCATCTCAAGACCCCTAATGTCACTCCTTACTCCACCCTCCTCATCACACCACTCACTAACCATCATTCCGCCGCTCATCCCTCTTAACTATCAATCCCACCGCTCATCCATCCATCCATCCCTCTTCCGCCTGTTCCTCTGGCTTACTTGCATTCGTAGGTGTTTGGGTAGAAGGGGTGCTCGTGAGGGTACTGGGAGTCCCACCGCTGACAGGCAATACCGCCGGTCGTCTCGTTCACTTTGCCACGGTAATCCTCCCCGCGACCACGGAAACAGTTTGTGGTGTAGCTGGACCGGAGGTGTCTCTTTGGAACCGCAGCTGGAGTGAAAGGAGAGATGTGACAATATGAGGGGTGATATAGATTGTATTACATTATTAGAAACATGGAAACGTGTGAATGGAAGGGACAGGGAGGGTGTATGAAGGGGACAGACGTACGGCACTTGCTGATCTGGCAACTCTCTCTCTCCATATCAGGGTCTGTGGTGTAGCACCAAGGAACAGGGGAGGAGTCTGGGTTACGGCAGTAGTTATCATCCAAGCTCTTATCTGGATACCTGGGACGCACATGTACAGGATTCCATGTTAGGAGCTTCTCATTACCTTGGAAATGTTGATAGTTTTCTACTCTGTTACAGTACAACATATTGGTTAGAGAGAAGTAATGCTGACAGGATACAAAGGCATGTAGGCCTACAGCAAACTGTATGTAAAAGAGTGGAGTGGTAATGATTACAGTGGTGGGTAGACAGACATACTTCTCAGGCTGATAGATGTGTTGTTGTGGGTACTGCTGGTCCCAACGTTGACACTCTCTGCCACTCACTGTGTGGTCAACCTGGCCCCTGTAGTCTTCCCCGTTACATGTGATACACACCTCTGTGCACAAACCCAAACACACACAGTCTGTAGCAACACTTTTTCGACAGTGATGTTCTCTATGATCAAAGACAACACATACACCACAATCAATCATTTACACATAGTGTTATAACGTTATCTTTAGAAGCATTCGCTATTGCAATCCTTCCACCCCTGGAATGTTGAACAGAATGGGAGGTGCAGTATCTCACTCTCTACCACACCTGCTGTCTCTAACTCTGAATGCTCGGCTATGAAAAGCCAACTGACATTTACTCCTGAGGTGCTGATCTGTTGAACCCTCTACAACCACTGTGATTATTATTATTTGACCCTGCTGGTCATCTATGAACGTTTGAACATCTTGGCCATGTACTGTTATAATCTCCACCCGGCACAGTCAGAAGAGGACTGGCCACCCCTCAGAGCCTCGTTCCTCTCTAGGTTTCTTCCTAGGCCACTGCCTTTCTAGGGAGTTTTTCCTAGCCACCGTGCTTCATCTGCATTGCTTGCTGTTTGGGGTTTTAGGCTGGGTTTCTGTATAGCACTTTGTGACATCGGCTGATGTAAAAAGGGCTTTATAAATACATTTGATTGATTGATGTACCGTCTTTGCAGTGGGGGATATTGCAGCTCTCATAGCGGCGTTCTGGGTCATTGGTGTAGCACCATGGCCCGATGGGGTCCCTATCTGGGTTCCTGCAGTAGTTCAGCTCCAAACCATTAGTGGCTGTGGGTGTCCATCTATGACAAGGTTTAGAAACAGAATATGTGTGAGAGAAAGAGATATCTTATTCGATTTTGCTTTGGGTCATGGTTTCCAAACAACTACTAATGCTCTACCCAGCACCGATTGTATTGTGGACATGGCTGAACTGTTACTAACCTCCAACTATTTTCTCTTCAGAGGAGACTTTTTCCTCCAGACCAAAGGGACAGCGATGGGGAGCTCTAAGGCTCCTAATTATGCTAACCTATATCTAGGAATGTTTGAAAAACAGGTGGTGCTGAATTCAGACCTTAACCCTTTTCTCTCCAATATGCTCCTAATTCTGATATATTTGGATGACATTTTCATGATCTATCCATGGACACAACTTTTAGAATTCCATGCTTATCTAAACGCTATGAATGAACACCTTAATTTCCCCATTAACTATGACCTATCACAAATCAGTTTCCTTGATGTGATAGTTAAAGACAAAACCTCCCTCTCTACAGATCTCTTTCGGAAACCTACGGACAAGAATAACCTCCTTAGAGGTGACAGCTTTCATCCACGTCCACATTAAAAATCTCCCTATAAGTAAATTCAGTCGCATCAGAAGAATATGCAGCTCTGATGCTTCTTATTAGAAACAGACCACGGACCTCACACAAAGGTTTAAGGAAATGGGGTACAAAGACAATTGGGTAAAACATGCCAATGATCGTTTTGAAGGACTAACACAGTTAGAAGGCCTTCAACCAAAAGTTAAAGAAAAAACAGGACATGTCCCATCATGCTTCACCCGATACTCACCATTGGGGAAGCCATTTAAGATCATTATCAGGAAGCACTGGTAATTACAAATGTGGCCAATATGCTCAATGCAGCTTCACGTATAAGTGCAACTAATTTACCCACAACCCCCCACACAGGACAAAGATTTAAGATAATTTTACCTGCATGTGCGCCAATGTTATTTACATGTTGAAATGTCCTTGTGGTCTGTCTTACGTAGGGAAAACCCATAGAAGCCTTAAGACACGGATCAGTGAGCACCGCAGCAATGCACAGACAGGTGAGACAACAAATCCGGTTGCTGTTTTTTGTTGTTGTACAAGCTGGACATCCTATTAGCTCTCGGAGATACATTGGAATAGAAATGGTCAAGATGTCACACACGGGGAGGGGACATTGAGAGAAAACTTCTTCAAAGGTAATCTTTCTGGATCCACAGATCCCTCTTGGCCTTAATGAGTTTGAGTTTGACTTGAAACCGTTTTTTTTATAGTCTAAATTGTGTTAATAAAAAAAGTATGCTAATTTAATATTGTATGTGTATGTATATTACTGTAAATATTGATCACATTCCCTGTGTGTGATCATGTATTTTGATACATTGAATGGTAATATTGTGTCACTATGTTATACATTTTTACCTCCTGTTTCAGGAAGTGATGTCACTGAGTACTGCGCCTATATATAGGACCTTCCACCCCCACCTGGGATATGAATGCCTGATGAAGACCTAAGGGTCAAAACATTGTAAATAAATATCACCTGGGAGCATGAACAGTAGTGTGCGGCATTTTCCTTTGTGTTTTACAAACTACGACTCCCATAAATCAACGGGATGATCTTACCTGTGATCGTGTGGGAACTTTGACCACCACTGTTGACAAGTATGGCCATTTTTCGTCGTGAACACCTTGCCTCGATAGTCTTCTCCTTTACCCACAATGCACTTCCTTACGTACACTGCACATGGAAGAAAAACATCTGCCTTTTCAAACAGAAATCACAGCATGCTGCTGACACAGCATGACTCATTTTGTAGCGTTATACAGAATGACATCAATTCACTTAGAACATAAATGACAGAGAACAGGACCTCACTTTGACCCTAAAGCTTACCCTTCTTCTCATACAGGTCACAGTTGACGTTCCTCTTGACCTCTGCGTTGCTGCCATCCTCCACCCATGGCAGCTGTTTACAGGTGATGGAGCGGCGCGTCTCGTAGTTGAAGGCTCTAATGAAAGGAGTTTTCTAGTTCATTTGTGTTCAATTTCTTTACCAATTTGGGGGTAGCCTGACTGGCACTCAAACCCGTTAGTCCAACACCTTATCCGCTAAGATCGCTAGGTGTTGTACTAAGGTCATTACAACTCTCCAGGGTACCTGCAGTCCAGTGTGTGTGAACAGCGTCTGGCACAGTCCTCCAGCGTCAGCCCTGGCAGCATCAGCACCCGTGCAGAGTTCCAGGAGGTCGGAACAAGCTCCCTTCCCTCAGAACGCTGGAAGTCATTCAGAGGACTGCGGGACCCTATGGCCAAATACAAAACGCACAATCCTAATATCTGGGGGCTTACACTATATATAAGTATGTGGACACCACTTCAAATGAGTGGATTCGGCTATTTCAGCCACACCTGTTGCTTACAGGTGTATAAAATCGAGCACACAGGATGCCACCTTTCCAACAAGTCAGTTTGTCAATGTTCTACCCTGCTAGAGCTGCCCCGGTCAACTGTGCTGTTATTGTGAAGTGGAAATGTCTAGGAGCAACAACGCCTCAGCCGCAAAGTGGTAGGCCACACACGCTCACAGAACGGGACCGCCAAGTGCTGAAGCTCGTAGCGAGTAAAAATCGTCTGTCCTCGGTTGCAACACTCACGATCAAGTTCTAAACTGGCTCTGGAAGCAACGTCAGCACAACAACTGTTCATCGGGAGCTTCATGAAATGGGTTTCCATGACCGAGCAGCCGCACAAAAGCCTAAGATCACCATAGGCAATATCAAATGTTGGCTTGAGTGGTGTAAAACTCGCTGCAATTGGACTCTGGAGCAGTGGCAACACGTTCTCTGGAGTGATGAATCACACTTCACCATCTGGCAGCGATGGATGAATCTGGGTTGAGCTAAACACTACCTGCTCCAATGCTTGGTGCCAACTGTAAAGTTTGGTGGAGGAGGAATAACGGTCTGGGGCTATATTTAATGGCTCTGGCTAGGCCCCTTAGTTCCCCCCTTAACAATGGCATTCTAGATTATTTTGTGCAACCAGCTAAAGTTGCAACAGTTTGGGGAAGGCCATTTCCTGTTTCAGCATGACAATTCCCCATGCACAAAGCAAGGTCCATACAGAAATGCTTTGTTGAGATCGGTGTGGAAAAACTTGACTGGCCTGCACAGAGCCCACATCGAACACCATTGGGATGAATTGGAACACCGACTGTGAGCAAGGCCTAATCGCCCAACATCAGTGCCCGACCTCCCTAATGCTCATGTGGGCTGAATGGAAGCAAGTCCCTGCAGCAATGTTCCAACATCTAGTGGAAAGCCTTCCTATATTAATGCCCATGATTTTGAAGTGAAATGTTCGATGAGCACTTTTGGCCAAAATGATATCTAACCACTATCTTACTGGAGTGTTAAAAATGGGAGTTGTTTCAGAACAGTTTTGGTTCGAAGTTCTAACTTAAAATCCCATGTAAAATGTCCTTTGGTAGGCCTATCTACTGAACTATTAACAAACAGTAGATCATGTACTGAGCATCCAGCTGTCTGTTTGTGAGCTTTCGGCTGAACAACATTTGGGCATGGGTCTGACTGAGCACAATAAGACCTTTGGACCAACCACACCATTTTTTGTGTGAAGCTTACACAAATGGACAAGTGTCTCTATCAAAACACTTAACTGACAGAATCACATTTTTTGACAGACTGTAATTTGTAAAAGGACAGATTTATACACGATTTTTACATGATATGTATATGTAGAAAAACTGCAGTCAATTGTGCAGTGTGAACTGAGCTGACCCAGGAATACAATGTACAACCAACAAAAAAGGCACATCAACTCAACAACATCAAATCAATAAACCAATCCCAGTTGCATTATTAATGAATGTAGGTACCCAATCGGCACATGAATCTGAAATAGAATTTAAAAAATCTAATAAAAAACATATCAAAAATAAATAAATAAATATATATATGTTATTTTTCTTACCACTGACCAATCCCCTCCAAAATGCCAGGAGAACACAGGAAATAATGAGTTTCATGGTTACAGAAGAGAATAAGACAGACCAGTGCTGGATGGAAGCAGATCCAAGGACTTAATAATGTTTTTGACAATTCTGGAGTTCCTCTGGCTGGCGTGTTTTTACGAAATTGATTAGGCTAGACTAGAGCAAGGTGAACAATTAAGAAGCCTATAAAAAAAAAAAGATATATTGTGGTGTTTTTTTGGACGGGAAAAGCCAGAGTTACAAAATAAGTGTGAATGTAATGACTGCATCCCGTCCACCCACACGTGAACATTGAAGAGCTTAATCAAACAGAGGCGTTTACCCACAAAAAGACAACGAAGTACATGAATCATTAATGAAAGGTAGCGTCGATCAACTCAACCGAGAGTGCTACTCTATTTATGAGGCCCGGCAATACGCCTGATCACCACTGGACGTCAGTAGATTCCAGGTTGAAACTACAGTAGACTGTTTTTCCGTTGAAAAGTGAAACTATCAAGAAAACTTAGTTCAGACAGAAGTTTCTCAGACGGCGTGAAGGTAAATATATATTTATCTTAACATGCTTTAACGTTTCGGCTAATCAAATCATTGTGAATAAATGTGTTTGCAGATTTAAAAGAGATAATGTGAACTTTGATCGCTGTTTGGGCAATGCGCTTTGAGTTGTAACTTTCGCAGGAGATCGATTACATAAAACTTGCCAGGAATCCTCAGGCCACATTTCATTTTATGTGGCTCCTCCAAGCGAACTTGGAATGCGACAGTATAGCTTTCTCTCCAGCACAGCACACACGCAACCAATTGCATACCGACACTAGATATGAACTGCATAGGCTACAATCAATCGGCCACCAACAGGCCTAATGTAGCAGATGAATGTGATTTACACACGCGTTTATCACATGGTTTTTAATAACGTGACATCTGTAGTACTCTACATGTGTTTACAGAGCCTCCTATGACATAAGCGTGGAACAGGACTTTAGGATAAGTACAGAAGAGTATTAGGGCCAAGTGAAGAGGGGTGGGGGGGGGGGGGGGGGGGGGGGGGTCATGCCCCCCTGGGAAGTGAAAGTAATGAGAATAAATTATTGTTTCTGGTTAATTCTGAAGGGGAAATACATCCAAAACCTTCCTGATAATTGTGTCAATATATTCCAACCATAACTGTTTAGGCCCCTTGCTTTTTATTTTTTTTAGTAACGACATGCCACTGACTTTGAGTAAAGCCAGAGTGTCTATGTATGCAGATGACTCAACACTATACACGTCAGCTACTACAGTGACTGAAATGACTGCAACACTGAACAAAGAGCTGCAGTTAGTTAAAGAGTGGGTGACAAGGAATAAGTTAGCCCTAACTATTTCTAAAACTTAAAGCATTGTATTTGGAACAAAACACTCACTAAACCCTAAACCTCAACTAAATATTGTAATAAATAATGTGGAAATTGAGCAAATTGAGATTACTAAACTGCTTGGAGTAACTCTAGATTGTAAACTGTCATGGCCAAAACATATTGAGGCAGTAGTCCAGAACAGACTATGGGAGGCACAGTACGACAGAGAGCCATGACTACATGGAGCTCTACTCCACATCAAGTAACTGACGCAAGCAGTAAAATTAAATTTATAAAACAGATAAAAAAACACCTTATGGAACAGCGGGGACTGTGAAGCAACACAAACATTGGTGCACACACACACACACACACACACGATAACATACGCACTATACATACTGATAAGAGAATTATGTTCTCCAGGTACATCACCCAATTGAATTATATTACTCTGTCTGCAAACCAGAATGTGTAAGATCCAGGTCGAATGAAACAGACGGAGGCCCAGCTAAAATAGTCAAAAAGGTTTATTCACGGGACGTTCTAAAGTCAAGAATACAAATCAATTCATTTTATAGTGACTTCTCACGCCCACCCATACACACAACCATACACACACACATGTCCTGCTACGCACACACTGTCTGTCTCACTACCCAGCCGACAGAGATCAGTGACCTTGTCCTTGAGACGTACTCCCCATTCTCTCCCAAATCTCTAGTCAGGTCGGCACCAAGCTCAGACAGTCTGTGTTTAAAATACAATAAAGACATATTGTTTTACCCTAATTCTGACTAGGACAACACATTTATTGATTATGATTTTAGACATTCTAATCAATTCCATACAATTATATGTTTCAGGGTGGAATTTTCTAATCATTCAATTAACAGACAATTCTCACCTATCACATACACATGGATTTAGTACTGTAGATATGTGGTAGTGGTGGAGTAGGGGCCTGAGGGCACACAGTGTGTTGTGAAATCTGTGATTGTATTGCAATGTTTTTAAAAATGGTATAAACTGCCTTAATTTTGCTGGACCCCAGGAAAGGGGATAAAAATAATAAAAACAAATTGAAGTACCAATCATTTTGGTATTACTTTAAACTGTTGGTCTAACTCAGTTCAGGAAGTAACCACTATTGCCAATTTTTTTTGTGGAACGACTATGAGAAAGTCAGTTCTGGGGTCCATTCAGTTCGATTGAACGTTTTCTACATTGCATAATGGGTTGCACTGAAACACTTTTCCTCAAAATGTTTTTCAACGTTCTTGAAAAGGTTGCCTATGTTTGCTCCGTTTGGTGGGTGTGGCTTGAAACAATGAGTGACCAAAATGCACCTGTGCATTTTGAACCCACAGCCCAACCCCTTATTTTTCAACTGGTCATTCAGAAAGGCACTGTTTCCATTGAATTTAACATTGCATTACTGAACGCAGTTCTAGTGACTTTTCTACTCCAAAATAAATGAACATAAAATGATGGTGACGCCATTCAAATATAATTTTCCGCTACAAAAATTTGCCTCACAACATATTGGTCCTTTTATTCAGGCTGGTGTGTTAATTAGCAATAGCACCTGTAGCCCAACTAATGTAGCATAGTGGCTATAAATAAATAGGCTAAAGCATGGGGTTTCCCATCTGTATTTGTGCTAATCATTAGCTAGATTTGTCTTTAACCTTTATTTAACTAGGCAAGTCGGTTAAGAACAAATTCTTATTTACAATGACAGCCTACCCCGGCCAAAGCCAGACAACGCTGGGCCAATTGTGCGCCGCCCTATGGGACTCCCAATCACAGCCAGATGTGATGCAGACCTGGATTTGAACCAGGTACTGCAGTGACGCCGCTTGCACTGAGATGCAGTGTCTTAGACCCCCAGCTTTCTAGAAAATGTTGCCCCCCTTTCATCATGGGGGGGAACATAATTTGCCCCTCCCCCCATGCCCCTTATTAAGCTCCCCACAAAAATAGAATACGTTTTACTCATCAAGAAACAGTACATACAAAAAAACAGCTTACTGCTGTGCAATGTCAGGTGCATCCCTATCAATTATGACTAGGGTGGGCCAATTTCCTTTGTAGATTTTCTCAATTGAAATACAATTTAAAGTTGGTTCTGAGAGTATTCTTATAATGATTATTAGGTTGCATAAACATGAGTGCTCCCCCCCCCCCCCCCCCCCCCCCCCCCCCCCCCCCCCCCCCCCCCCCCCCCCCCCCCCCCCCCCCCCCAATTTTTGGCATTCACTTTTTTTTCCTAAACATAACTAAGGAGGATAGGTTACTGCCGCTGGTCAGAGTCTGAGACGGGCATGCTTGAGCCTACTGCCTGAGGTTCAGAGAAACAGTCCTTCTCAAATTATGTAACCTAATATAAATAATTTAAAAAAAGTTTATAATACTACCAAAGTTGTCTTTCACAAAATTGAGCCCAATATAACGGTTACCAATTATCCCTCATTTTGAGAAATACCGCTCACACGCGAGATGCACATCTCATTACTTCACAATAGAAACTTGCCATTTTGAAAAATATCCTTTTCTAAAAATTCTTATTCGTGCTTATGAATCTACTGTACTTCTTTATTTGTTACATGCTAGCTCACAGAATTAAGGGTTTGTTAAGAAGAGAGAGGAGAGAATAGGAGCTATCGCTCCTTTCTCCTTTCTCAACTTTTTTTCCCTTCACAAACAATGGCCTCTGAGGACCAGGCCATACCAAAAGCATAATTGGTGGCAGGGGGGGATCCAATCGTTAAAATGTGGAATTAAGTAGAACTGTGTGTAAAGCCACAGAAAGCCAGTAACTATGGTGGGATTTTTTTGGTAATATTGAGGGGGTATTATTGAGGGGTAATAAAGTCAAAATATTTTGAGAATGAAGTCCAAATTTTTAAGTATACCTTTTGAGAATAAAGTCGCAGTTATATTTCAAGATGAAAGTTGAAATGCCTTGTGAAATTCTACTTTAGCATTCATTGGCTTTAGTTAAAAGGTTTCCAAAGACAAAACCAACCTGGACAAAGGGGTAGACGTAACATAGTAAATGTAAATCCGGGCCTCGCCCATTAGTTTGATATGTTTCGTATAGTATGTATGAATTTGTGAATCTCATCATATGATATGTTACAAATTGCAATTCGTATGATATGTTACGAATTTCAATTTGGTGTGGCTAGGGATTATGTTTAAGGTTAGGAGTGAGGTTAAAGGGTTAAGGTTAGGGAAGGGTTAGCTAACATGCTAAGTAGTTGCAGAATAGCTAGTAAGTAGTTGCTAAGTTGCTAATTAGCTAAAATGTTAGTTGTCCGTGATGAGATCCGAACACGCAACGTTTGGGTTGCTAGACGTTTGCGTTATACTCCCACCAATACACCCCAACCAATTTTGCTTAAGTAACCTTCTGTCTTATGTAACCATACCAAACGTACCGTAACATATCATACTAATTTGAGTGTCTTGGATTTACATTTACTATGTCACGTCTAGTCTATGAAGCCAGACTGACAAAACATACAGTAATGGCTAAAGCATCTATGCAGCCATTTATTGCAATACCACACGGTTTCACTTTGTCAAATGAGTCGATATGCCATATCGACGAGCTTCACGCCTTGAGAATTGAGTGATCAGCTTGATTGTAGCTCTTTCGCATAGTGTCTCGTGTTACTACAAAACCTCTCTGAATTTCATGGAGATGCAGCCATCTTTCGTCTTGCATTTATCTATTACCGTTGATTTCACTTTGCACAAACTCCAATACCACATCCATGTCTGTGTGGTTCTTCCTTCTGAAAAGACCCGGTCTGTGACAAAACCTCTTTGAGGTCCTAATACTTACACTAATATGGTTATTACGTGCTAAAAGAGCAAGGATGTCCTTGTTACTAAAGCCAATTCTAAAGTATAGTTAGTTGTTCATTAGTTATAATTATTGTTATGTCATTCTTACAGACTTTGGCTTGAACTTTTTCACCGTCTTCTGATGTTTGGTAATGATATATTTAAGCAATAAGGCCCGAGGAGGTGTGGTATATGGCCAATATACCACGGCTAAGGGCTGTTCGTAGCACAATGCAACGCCAACATAGTGCCTGCACATATTGGCCTTATACCACAAACCCTTGAGGTGTCTTATTGCTATTATAAACCGGTTACCAGCGTAATTAGAGCAGTAAAAATACATATTTTGTCATACCCATGGTATACGGTCGGATATACCACAGCTGTCAGCCAATCAGCATTCAGGGCTCGAACCACCCAATTGATATATATATTTTTTTACTTCAAACCTCCTTCATAGGATGTGTGCTGCTAAAATGACAGAAGGGAGCGTGCATGTGGAATCCTGCAAGGCCCCTATGTTTTACAGACAAGCTGAACCGGCCACAGGTGAAGTACATCTGTCTGTCCTGCTTCTGCACGGCATCCGTTTCTCATCTGAGAACTGGCTCAATATAGGAACACTGGAGACATTGGCCAAAGCTGGCTGTCGTGCAGTGGCCATCGACCTACCAGGTGAGCTTCGGTTGTAAATAGTAGTAAGTGAGAATGTGTTACTCAATTGATCTCTGACCTGTAACACCACCTCTCTCTTTCTCTCCCCTCCCCCCGCCCCCAGGTTTTGGCCAATCTAAGTCAGCAGTAGCCCCCTCTGCTGTAGGAGAGCTGGCCCCTGGTGGGTTCCTGAAACAGGTGTGTGAGGCACTGGGGATGGGGCCAGTGGTTGTGGTCAGTCCCTCCCTGAGTGGCATGTACTCCCTGCCCTTCCTCTTCCAGCACGAGGCTCTGGTCCGGGCTTACATCCCGGTGGCTCCCATCTGCACTGAGAAATTCACAGCAGAACAGTACAGCAGCATACAGGTGTGTGTGTGTGTGTGTGTGTGTGTGTGTGTGTGTGTGTGTGTGTGTGTGTGTGTGTGTGTGTGTGTGTGTGTGTGTGTGTGTGTGTGTGTGTGTGTGTTGAGGGATTATGGCTCTCTGCTCTTTCGTTTCTCTTCTGTGGTTGGTTTCTCTTCTGTGGTTAGTTGCAAACATTGACTTTGCCTCTATGAAACATGCCTTGTGTTCCGGTGCTCTGTGTGACTTTAGTCAGGATTCAATCCGAACGCGGGTTGCAGACAATGCCGCTTTCAAAGGCAATTTCCTTCAGTAGCTGCGTCGTATACAACCCGCGCTCAGCTTGAATCGCTGCCATTGTATGTGACACCGGGTAACATTTGAGCTAACCACCTCCACTTTCATTCCAGACTCCATCTTTGATTGTCTATGGAGACCAGGATGCTCAGCTTGGAGAGGTTTCTCTGAACAACCTGAGGAGCCTGGCTAATCACAAGGTTGCGGTGATGAAAGGAGCAGGACATCCGTGCTACCTGGACGACCCGGCCACGTGGCACAGAGCTCTCACTGACTTTCTCAATACGTTGTGATGTTGTTCAGTGTCTTTGGGATATCTGTCCATGGATGCAGCACTATACGGCCATTCTTAATCCAACACTCCCAGCATTTAGTTATATAAACCAAATTGATACTGTATGTTTGTTAATTTGTCAAAAGCTAGTTTAGATTATAATTTTTTTAAATCAAAGACTAGCGTGTGGTGTTTTGGAGACCTGTAACTGTGGTTCAGTACAATGCTCTTGCTGATATACTGTACTTGTACTGTGTGTGTGTGTGTGGCCTATACAGGATGTATGTACCTGACATGAGTCCTGGTATTACAAATGCAAAAACAAACACCACACAATGAAATGAAGTGAAAAATATGAACATTATTTAATAACTGATTCTCTGTAATAAACAATTTGAAAATATTTTACAAGGAGTCACAGACACAATATTTTACAAATTTTGCCCTCTTCTTCTTCTTCTTTTTTTTTAGCTTCATCAGTACAAAAGAATGGAGCGATGTGGACCAATGCCCAGAGAGAGGGAGCTAAATCTTCCACGCACACACATACACTCACACACACCAAAAATCAAATCAAAAACGGTTGATTTCAGATCTCAAACTTATCTTCACTTTATTCCTATTTTTTACTTCACTTAAAATTTGACAGATTTTACTATTTTTTTTTTCTTTTTTGATATATATATATATATTTTACACATTTGGCAAACATGGTCACATAGCACCAGACTACAGAATCACATACGCGTCTTTCCCACAGAGACGCACCTACACGGACACAGCAAGGGTAAGGAAGGGCAGGGGAGGAGCCACGTGAAGACCCTCCCTTTGAGGCTGGCCGTAAAGTACACCACTTCCTCTCACCCCAAGCTGTTCCTATTTTTTTTATTTTTTTGTGGGGGGGGGGGGGGGGCAAAAAGTAAATTTTGCAAACCACAGACCTGTGTCCCTCAGCACACTCTTGTGTCCACTTCTGGGACACACAGACATACTCATGATTCTTTGACCTTCTGTTTGAAACGGTCCCATGCTGATCTGTGGAGACCCCACTCCCTGAGCTAGCCTCTGACATCCCACAAGGGGGAATAAACATCCTTGGCTTACTTCAGTCTAGAGCTGAACATCCCCAATCTGTGCATGTGTAGGTATAACTGTTAGTGTTACATATGAATGTTGCGATCTACAGAGGGACAAACAATTGCTGTGATAGAATACAATAGAACTACAAGAGTCATTTCTAAAATGGTGAACCCATACATTGAAAGGAGTCAATTACAGATTCAGAATATCTTTTTTTTTGGCTCAGTCTTTCATTGAGATAATGATGGAATTAACTAACATTTGTCTTGCCAAAAATGATATTGTTCACTGTACAATACATTATGTGCGTATTTATGGTTACACAGTAAAGGAGGTTTTGGGGTTTAGGATGTGTCCACGTTAACAAACTGAGACAGCGAGGAGAAGTGGAGGGATTTCAGAGTCAACACAGATTCAGAGTTAAATATAAACTATGAAAGCCCTCCACTCCAACCAGGAATCAAAGCGGCATGTGCACAAGAAACTCGCATCCTTTTATATAGACAAACAGACACATGAAAATCGAAACCCCTTCAAATTCAGAGCTCAACACTCTGGATTGGGAAAAGTCTTCAGAGAAAAGTAAATATTTGAGAGACTCTGTGTGTGTGTGTGTGCGTGTGCGTGTGTGAGAGAAAGAGAGAGAACACTGAATTGGCGCTTGATAGAACACTAAGGCATTGAGAGAGGCTTTGTCACTATGTTGCCTTAGAAACAGAAAAACACTGACATATTAAACATTCTTTTGAACACCTCTGTGAATGCAGCTCCCTCATGACAACATATTGAGAAAACCGGTCAGAAGAAAATGGATTGGATCATTTTTTAACTCCATAACTACGTCTGATATAACACTTCTTCCGTTGGAATTGGAACAACAAACAGCTACGCTACCACAACTGTCATTCCCCGTCCCCTCAACCCAGTTTTAAAGACATTCACTTTGAGGGTTAACACAAACATACACCCATACACAAACACAAACGCACATATGGTTCAGGCAGAAATGCAACGATAGCAGTCAGGTGGCTCTGTAAAGGTAGATCTGTGGCCAGTTAAGTTGCTTTATACTGATGGTGTAGCTTTATAGATGGCCCTGTAAATGTACTGTACAGCACCGTTACATGGTGGCAATCAGTTAGCCCTGGTACGGTACAGCAGCTAATAGCCACAGCCAATTTGGATGTCTACATTAAGATGCAATATCCTCCTAGTCAATATGGTGTATAAAGCTACTGTAGATAGATAGCCAATAGACTGGCTCTATAAAAATCTTGTAGCTCCACAGCCATTAGGGTGGCTGTTCTATAAAGGTACTGCACAGTAGCTCTATAGCCAATGCTTTCCAAAACAGTGCACCAAGGCACTATGACAACAGAGAGTGGCTCCTAAACATGGGAGTTTAATGACATTTCACTTCAAATTGATCAGAATGACATGGATTACACACCCTGACTGCAGTTCAGTCGTCACCATAAGTAGTAGTGACCTCTGCTCTATTTCTTTATACGGGAAATGTTAAGCCCCAATCTCCCAGCAGCAAATGGTCTGAAGTTAAACAGCATCTGTCAAAGGTAATTCAAGCTAAGGTCTGCTAAAACCCACCCGCATCTAAAATGAGGTGCTCATAGGCCAGTCGGAATAGATATTTGTTTATCTGCTGTGGTGGCAACAGTTTATAAGCGCATACAAATACAGTCCTAGGAACATTAGCGGACATGGTGGAGCGGCTGTATGAGGATTGGCAGAGGGGTTAGCTGTCACTGGGGTCCTACATCATCCATCTGTAGCAGATGTCAGAATGTCCATTGATCAGAAAGGATAGTACTGTATTATACACCACCTACAGCAATGAAGCCGAAACGATCTGACTTTTCAGAGGCTAAATACCGATACCTAATAAACAGGAGTAGGCAAGTATTCCTTCTTTTTTTTTTTGCAAGGGAAAAGTTAGAAGTGGCTTTGTCCGATTCGGACACATAATTACCTATTCATTACCTAATATTAGTCAACTATGATGATCAAAGACGTCAGATGTTATTCTTTGTAAGACTACTATTTGATAGAATAGTTCCATATTACCATTTGTTACAATGATTATATACACAGTACCGTGCTTCCAGGGGCAGAAAAAGTTCTAACTTCAAGTGAAGAACAGTAGAGGACCCACAAGAAGAATCGGTATTCAGCCGCTGTCAGTTCAAACCTCAGTTATTTCTACCACTATTTCTGCAGCTTCCGTTTCTGCTTTTTTCCGCTCACTAATTTGGCTATACAAATAAGACCACATGAAAAGTCTAGCTCATCTTGGCAAGAAGTAGATATAGTGCATAAATAAATTCATGTAACACCTAACAACTTCCATTGCAAATAATACTCTAATATATGGTTTGAATACGCATCACTTCAACAGTTTATAATTGTATGTTTTTGTATACTTGAAAGCTATTTTTTCCCCCTTCATTTTCTTGTTACAGTCACTATAAATGGCTGAATGGTACGCACAGTAGCCCCCTATGAGAGACAAATGACAGAGTGGTGAGACTCTGAGCAGACCAGAGATGAATGAGAGTGATGGAGGCAATGTCTCCTCATCCCGTCTTGACTAACAGAGGCGGAAACGGACAACCTAAACTCTGCTGTAATCCATGACGGCTGGAGCTCTGTGGCGTGGCATCCGACTTGCCTTTTCACTTCTCACTTGTCCTGCTGATGTGGGCGGGACCTTTTCTATTCTTGACAGCCTCTTGCGATTGTCGTGGTTGGAACACCACCTAAATAACTTCAAATGGATGTGACGGTAGGTAACTCGCCGAGGACAATAAAGGTCCTGCAACCGTCACTAAGAGACAACAATAGAAGCTAGCTGGGTACAGTAGTGCGGTACTCAGGGCTTCCGAGTTGCAGGTGGCAGAAAGTCTCATTATTACCTATGACTGGAGCAGGGTCGGGGCATAGAGGGTAGGAGAGGGCGGCGGCTTTAGGATGGACAAAGCTGGTGGGAGCAGACGAGAGGAAAATTAAAGTAGGAGGGGCAGAATATGGGTGCTGGCGATTGGATAGAGCAGGACGAGCTGAATCGTGAGCAGGGTCTGGAAGGAGGGGCGGAAGGAGTGGCCGCTCCCGCAGTCAGATGTGTTCTCCTGGAGAGGAAAGGAGACACGTTTAGAGTGATATAGTGAAATTGTTGAAAATACCACATTAATTTTCACAGCGTCTTTGTGAAAATAGGGTCTGTGCGCATGATTATTCTAGTGTCTGTGTACACAGGTGCTGACTTGTACGCTCAGTTGTAAGTCTTACAGCGAGATTGTAGTCGTAGCACACAGTTGGCCCTTTTCGATACCTCGCTGCACTCATATCCTCACATGATGGGTTATCGTCCTTGACTGGAAGAGGCGTGGCTAAGGAATGACTCACTACCTACATGCATACTGTATAGTCACTCTCAAGTCTCCATAGCTTCCTCTCCCACTTACACAGGTTTATGCCACGAGCAAAAACATTTAACTCAAAGAGTAACGCAACATGCAAAAATGTACATGGGTTGACATTAACACCAGTGAGTTGAATGTGAAAAACAGCCACTGTTATTCACGAGTCCGTAAAGAGAGACAAATGAAAGGAGAAGATTCCCAACAGCAGGTGCGTTGGTAACAATGAATGTATATATGAGCAGACAAAGCCATCGATCACGTGACACCTTTCATTCCCATGTGAAGACTCAATAGCGCATTGAAGACACATGAGGTCGGTTAACACGGAGAGATAACATGTACAGTTTGAGCTACTCCAGGGAGTAACGTTGCAGGCCAGCTCAGTGCTGCCCCCTCTCATTGAGTAACTCAAGTTGAAGGCCGACCGGGGTACTGCAGGCTGCCATCAGCGACTACATTGAACAACAATATAAACGCAATATAAACACATGTGAAGTGTCGGTCCCATGTTTCATGAGCTGAAATAAAACATCCCAGAAATGTTTCATGAGCACAAAAACTTATTTCTCTCAAATTTTGTCACAAATTTGTTTACATTGTTTACATGTTAGTGAGAATTAATTTTAATTGACTGATTTCCTTATATGAATTGTAACTCCTTTTGTTGCACCTTTATATTCTTGTTCAGGATAAATTATCCTTATAATATGATATATTATTAAAACTTCTTGTGTGCGATTAAAAAAAAAAAAATAGGACATACATTAGAAGCAATTATTGGTACTCTGATTGTCTTCAAAACATTTTTGGATTTACAAAAATATTTTTCCATTCACTATAATTGGGGATTCTGTTTTCTGCTAACAATGTGCAGTACCGCGGTCGGCCTTGAATTTCCGTGGCTTCAAAGAGAGGGGGCAGTCGTTCTCCCCTGATTGGTAAGGATACACTCTGTCTCCGCTTGGGACAGTTTCTCCAACTCGCAGGTGTTGCAGGGCATCTTCTCTGCTACCACAAACAGCAGGTTGGTGTTGTTTAACCTCTTGGCATGGATCAGCCTACAGAGAGAGAGCGAGACAGTGTCAACAACAAACTCTTCTTATATGACCAGCTTGTTAACTGTTGGATCAGCTCTAGCCTCATTTACTTAATGATGCTTCTATTTCATTAGTTCTGATAGCATTTCACACACTTTTAGATGAATTAAGGACTATTACCGAACTTTGTGTTCCGTGAATCATGTTTGTGTATGAGTTGTTAGTGTATAGTGAAGTCACCTGGAGCAGTTGCCACAGTCCTGCAGGATGTCATAGGAACTGTTGATGTTGGTGAAGTAGAACTGAGTCTGTATCGTCACACAGCTGGTCTCTCTGGAGTCCATCCCCTCTGCCTCCACCTCATCTACAACTCGCAGACAAAGACAAACACGTTTGTATTTGTATTTTTTTAAAGCAACAACAATACAACACAAAAACAATACAAGTGGCTGCTAAACACAAATGGCCGCTCCCATCAGTGGGCGCGCTCGCCCCCACCAGATGCAGTTGAAGTCGGAGGTTTACTTAGCCAAATACATTTAAACTCAGTTTTACACAATTCCTGACATTTAATCCTAGTAAAAATTCCCTGTCTTAGGTCAGTTAGGATCACCACTTTATTTTATGAATGTGAAATGTCAGAAGAGTAGTGCCTCCTTGCTCGCACACACTTTTTTCAGTTCTACCAATACATTTTCTATAGGATTGAGGTCAGGGCTCTGTGATGGACACTCCAGTACCTCGACTTTGTTGTCCTTAAGCCATTTTGCCACAACTTTGGAAGTATGCTTGGGGTCATTGTCCATTTGGGAGACCCATTTGCGACCAAGCTTTAACTTCCTGACTGATGTCTTGAGATGTTGCTTCAATATATCCACATAATTTTCCGTCCTCATGATGCCATCTATTTTGTGAAGTGCACCAGTCCCTCCTGCAGCAATGCACCCCCACAACATGATGCTGCCACCCCCGTGCTTCACGGTTGGGATGGTGTTCTTCAGCTTGTGAGCCTCCCCTTTTCCCTCCAAACATAACAATGGTCATTATGGCCAAACAATTCTATTTTTGTTTCATCAGACCAGAGGACATTTCTTCAAAAAGTACAATCTTTGTCCCCATGTGCAGTTGCAAACCGTAATCTGTCTTTTTTATGGCGGTTTTGGAACAGTGGCTTCTCCCTTGCTGAGCGGCCTTTCAGGTTATGTCAATATAGGACTCGTTTTACTGTGGATATAGTTACTTTTGTACCTGTTTCCTCCAGCATCTTCAGAAGGTCCTTTGCTGTTGTTCTGGGATTGATTTGCACTTTTCGCACCAAAGTACATTCATCTCTAGGAGACAGAACGTGTCTCCTTCCTGAGTGGTATGACAGCTGTGTGGTCCCATGGTGTTTATACTTGTGTACTATTGTTTGTACAGATGAATGTGGTACCTTCAGGCATTTGGAAATTGCTCCCAAGGATGAACCAGACTTGTGGAGGTCTACAATTTGTTTTTCTGAGGTCTTGGCTGATTTCTTTTGATTTTCCCGTGATGTCAATCAAAGAGGCACTGAGTTTGAAGGTAGATCTTGAAATACATCCACAGGTACACCTCCAATTGACTCAAATTATGTCAATTAGCCTATCAGAAGCTGCTAAAGCCATGACATAATTTTCTGGAATTTTGCATGCTGTTTAAAGGCACAGTCAACTTAGTGTATGTGAACTTCTGACCCACTGGAATTGTGAAACAGTGAATGATAAGTGAAATAATCTGTCTGTAAACAATTGTTGGAAAAATTACTTGTGTCATGCACAAAGTAGATGTCCTCACCGACTTGCCAAAACTATAGTTTGTTAACAAGAAATGTGTGGTGTGGTTGAAAAAACGAGTTTTAATGACACCAACCTAAGTGTATGTAAACATCCAAATTCAACTGTATGTCACTAGTACAGTCTAGTGTTGCAGTCGCTTTCCATTTTAAAGAAACATATATGACAGTGATATAACTCTTCAAAAGTGTAGGGTAAACACACAGAGCACAGAATATCTCTGCTTTGTACCCACCTGTGACAAACCAGCTGTGGTAAGCCATTCCACAGAGCAGCTGCTGGAATAGGGACCTGGGGCAGAAACATTTTTATTTAGTCTTTATTTTGACAGGCAAAACATACTGAGACCTCGGCCTCTTTTCCAAGTGTACAATACAATTTAAATATACACATTAAACATGTATTTTCTTTGATCATGGTTTTAAGGATGCATGTTTGTGGCTTTGTTTTAGCAGTGTGTGTTTCAGGCCATAGTACTTTTGTGTTCTCTGGTCTTACCAGGCAGCTGCTGATGTCCACCAGGCCAGGTTCACAAAGTCGGCAATGGTGGGCTGACCACACCGAGAGGGAAACAGGGGAAGCATTACCACCGGAACACATTGAGTGTTCACAATTGAATAATTTGCTAGCCTTCAAGCTGTCGCCCGTTCTTCAGTCATTCACTAGGGCTACAGCCATGTCTTTCACCCGTTGTCCTTACCACAAACACGCCTCTTGGCGCAGCCCCGGTGTTGCTGCTCGGCACGGGGTCACACACAGACTGGTAGTCAAAGGACTGCTTCCGGTTGTAAAAGGAGTTGTTGTAGAGAGCATGCATCAGGTAGGGGTCCACCTCACTGAAGAACATGCCAATCTGTAGAAGAGGGAATACAGGGTCATACAACATGCAGCTACGGTATATCACAAAAGTGAGTACACCCCTCACGTTTTTGTAAATATTTGAGTATATCTTTTCATGTGACGACACTGAAGAAAGGACACTTTGCTACAATGTAAAGTCGCGAGTGTGCAGCTTGTATAACAGTGTACATTTGCTGTCCCCTCAAAATAACTCAACACACAGCCGTTAATGTCTAAACCGCTGGCAACAAAAGTGAGTACACCCCTAAGTGAAATTGTCCAAATTGGGCCCAATTAGCCATTTTCCCTCCCCGGTGTCATGTGACTCGTTAGTGTTACAAGAGAGCAGGTGTGTTAAATTTGGTGTCATCGCTCTCACACTCCCTCATACTGACTGGTCACTGGAAGTTCAACATGGCACCTCATGGCAAAGAACTCTGAGGATCTGAAAAAAAGAATTGTTGCTCTACATAAAGATGGCCTGGGCTATAAGAAGATTGCCAAGACCCTGAAACTGAGCTGCAGCACGGTGGCCAAGACCATACAGCGGTTTAACTGGACAGGTTCCACTCAGAACAGGCCTCGCCATGGTCGACCAAAGAAGTTGAGTGCACGTGCTCATCATCATATCCAAAGGTTGTCTTTGGGAAATAGACGAATGAGTGCTGCCAGCATTGCTGCAGAGGTTGAAGGGGTGGGGGGTCAGCCTGTCAGTGCTCAGACCATACGCGTACACTGCATCAAATTGGTATGCATGGCTGTCGTCCCAGAAGGAAGCCTCTTCTAAAGATGATGCACAAGAAAGCCCGCAAACAGTTTGCTGAAGACAAGCAGACTAAGGACATGGATTACTGGAACCATGTCCTGTGGTCTGATGAGACCAAGATAAACTTATTTGGTTCAGATGGTGTCAAGCGTGTGTGGCGGCAACCATTTGAGGAGTACAAAGACAAGTGTATCTTGCCTACAGTCAAGCATGGTGGTGGGAGTGTCATGGTCTGGGGCTGCATGAGTGCTGCCGGCACTGTGGAGCTACAGTTCATTGAGGGAGCTACAGTTCATTGAGGGAGCTACAGTTCATTGAGGGAGCTACAGTTCATTGAGGGAACCATGAATGCCAACCTGTACTGTGACATACTGAAGCAGAGCATGATCCCCTCCCTTCAGAGACTGGGCCGCAGGGCAGTATTCCAACATGAAAATGACCCCAAACACACCTCCAAGACGACCACTGCCTTGCTAAAGAAGCTGAGGGTAAAGGTGATGGACTGGCCAAGCATGTCTCCAGACCTAAACCCTATTGAGCATCTGTGGGGCATCCTCAAACGGAAGGTGGAGGAGTGCAAGGTCTCTAACATCCACCAGCTCTGTGATGTCGTCATGGAGGAGTGGAAGAGGACTCCAGTGGCAACCTGTGAAGCTCTGGTGAACTCCATGCCCAAGAGGGTTAAGGCAGTGCGGGAAAATGATGGTGGTCACACAAAATATTGACACTTTGGGACCAATTTGGACATTTTCACTTAGGGGTGTACTCACTTCTGTTGCCAGCGGTTTAGACATTAATGGCTGTGTGTTGAGATATTTTGAGGGGACAGCAAATGTACACGGTTATACAAGCTGTACACTCGCTACTTTACATTGTAGCAAAGTTTCATTTCTTCAGTGTTGTCACATGAAAAGATATACTCAAATATTTACAAAAATTGTGAGGGGTGTACTCACTTTTGTGATATACAGTGCCTTGCGAAAGTATTCGGCCCCCTTGAACTTTGCGACCTTTTGCCACATTTCAGGCTTCAACATAAAGATTTAAAACTGTATTTTTTTGTGAAGAATCAACAACAAGTGGGACACAATCATGAAGTGGAACGACATTTATTGGATATTTCAAACTTTTTTAACAAATCCAAAACTGAAAAATTGGGCGTGCAAAATTATTCAGCCCCTTTACTTTCAGTGCAGCAAACTCTCTCCAGAAGTTCAGTGAGGATCTCTGAATGATACAATGTTGACCTAAATGACTAATGATGATAAATACAATCCACCTGTGTATAATCAAGTCTCTGTATAAATGCACCTGCACTGTGATAGTCTCAGAGGTCCGTTAAAAGCGCAGAGAGCATCATGAAGAACAAGGAACACACCAGGCAGGTCCGAGATACTGTTGTGAAGAAGTTTAAAGCCGGATTTGGATACAAAAATATTTCCCAAGCTTTAAACATCCCAAGGAGCACTGTGCAAGCGATAATATTGAAATGGAAGAAGTATCAGACCACTGCAAATCTGCCAAGACCTGGCCGTCCCTCTAAACTTTCAGCTCAAACAAGGAGAAGACTGATCAGAGATGCAGCCAAGAGGCCCATGATCACTCTGGATGAACTGCAGAGATCTACAGCTGAGGTGGGAGACTCTGTCCATAGGACAACAATCAGTCGTATATTGCACAAATCTGGCCTTTATGGAAGAGTGGCAAGAAGAAAGCCATTTCTTAAAGATATCCATAAAAAGTGTTGTTTAAAGTTTGCCACAAGCCACCTGGGAGACACACCAAACATGTGGAAGAAGGTGCTCTGGTCAGATGAAACCAAAATTGAACTTTTTGGCAACAATGCAAAACGTTATGTTTGGCGTAAAAGCAACACAGCTGAACACACCATCCCCACTGTCAAACATGGTGGTGGCAGCATCATGGTTTGGGCCTGCTTTTCTTCAGCAGGGACAGGGAAGATGGTTAAAATTGATGGATGGAGCCAAATACAGGACCATTCTGGAAGAAAACCTGATGGAGTCTGCAAAAGACCTGAGACTGGGACGGAGATTTGTCTTCCAACAAGACAATGATCCAAAACATAAAGCAAAATCTACAATGGAATGGTTCAAAAATAAACATATCCAGGTGTTAGAATGGCCAAGTCAAAGTCCAGACCTGAATCCAATCGAGAATCTGTGGAAAGAACTGAAAACTGCTGTTCACAAATGCTCTCCATCCAACCTCACTGAGCTCGAGCTGTTTTGCAAGGAGGAATGGGAAAAAATGTCAGTCTCTCGATGTGCAAAACTGATAGAGACATACCCCAAGCGACTTACAGCTGTAATCACAGCAAAAGGTGGCGCTACAAAGTATTAACTTAAGGGGGCTGAATAATTTTGCATGCCCAATTTTTCAGTTTTTGATTTGTTAAAAAAGTTTGAAATATCCAATAAATGTCGTTCCACTTCATGATTGTGTCCCACTTGTTGTTGATTCTTCACAAAAAAATACAGTTTTATATCTTTATGTTTGAAGCCTGAAATGTGGCAAAAGGTCGCAAAGTTCAAGGGGGCCGAATACTTTCGCAAGGCACTGTACGGTAGGTAGGTCAAGGATAGACTTGCTTCAATAAAGCTCTGTATTAAACTGTCAGAACATGTCACCTTGTTCCAGTAGTCCTTCTGATTGGACATGATCAGGAAACCACCGTCATCCACCAGGTAACACAGCAGGTCCTGCAGATAGAGGCACAGATGGACAACAATGACGACCCCTCCCTCCCCCACTGGAAGTCTGTTTAACTCAAAACGATATCTGAGTTTCAAGCATATTCTACCATTGAAAGCGTGATATTAACATTATTTCTAATCTTACTTCGCTGTTGGCGTCACAGTCCATCTCACAGCCACTGGTCGGTCCACACTGCCAAGAACAAATAATCATCAAGGATCGGCAAATTTTTTGGATTTCATATGTTTTTTGTGTGTGTTCAATTCCTGCTTGTCCTTATGTTTGTTACCGTTTGTTGGACTTGGCGGTTGTCACTTGTTGGACTTGTTTGGTTGCTAGCCAGGATCTTGAATTTGTCCACCCAGGCCTCAAGATCCAGCTTTACTCCAACCACTAGTCATACACAGAGGGAGAGACATTGAGATATTCCTAAAGACATGAGAGAGAAGGGTGGAGAGAGAGAGAGAGAGAAACATTTTCCTCCTACTGTTTCCCTCCAAATTCCAACTATGCCTGCAGTTGAGTAACAAACCATACTACTCATCATGTCTCCACCAATGCTAATGAACCCTTTCCTCCTAGAGTCCCAGAGTCCCGTGTGCGGGGGGAGCGCCGACGGCCCACCTGCAGGTTTGATTGTCTTCCCTCCCACTGTGATCTCCACTGCAGTGCTGACCAGGATCCCTATGGTGTCGTTCTCTGGATTCAGCAGCTCATCATTCACTGTATGGGAAGAGGAGAAGGAGGAAGAGGAGGAGCAAGAGGAAGCACACAGAGGAGACAGGAGGGATAGAGGAAGAGGAGGAGCAAGAGGAAGCACACAGAGGAGACAGGATGGATAGAGGAAGAGGAGGAGGAGGAAGAGCAAGACGAAGCACACAGAGGCGACAGGAAGGATAGAGGAAGAGGAGGAGGAGGAGCAAGAGGAAGCACACAGAGGAGACAGGATGGATAGAGGAGGAGGAGGAGACACAGAGGAGGCAGGAAGGGATGGAGAGAACAACAAACAAGTCAACATAAACAGATCCCATAAGGATTTTAGTAGTAGCGCCTGGGTGGTGGTGAGACAGATGATTACTCACAGGTGCGATAAGGCGCTCTGAAGATGTAGCCCTTGTTGTCCAGACTACGACGGTAATAGCTGGCGTTAAAAGGCTCAGGGTCCTCCTCCCAGGTCTCTGCAGCCCTGAGGATGAGCAACGACATTAAAAGTCATGGACAGAGCCAGGGCAAGAAGCTACTAAACTGTAACGTATAATGGCAGCTGCCTTGGTCCCAACTATCCTGGATATTTAGTACCGGTTTATGTGTTTGTTTACAAGCAAGATGATGAAAACATACAATTTTTTGATACATTTTAGGCACTTGCCTTTGGCACTTGAAGATGGTCCAATGTTTTAAACAAATGTTTGGGAGGCTTCACATGCAATGTACTGTACATACAACTTTGAAGGAAAGTTAGGTAGATTAATGAAATACTCACTTGTTGGGAAAAACTCTTGTAATTCCTCCATCTGTTGCAGCAAACACTGCCAAAAAGCCATATCTGCAAACCAGAACAGGAGCGTGAGAATACAGGATGTACACAAACAAATAGTACACATGCAGTCCTCTACTCACGTGGTGAGGTCTTTGGTCTTCCACACCTTCTCCACCAGCTGTCTGATGATGCCCGTGTCCAGGATGAGGTTATGAAGGAGCAGGTTGTCACCTGTTTTAGACCACAGGGAGGAAGGGGACATGCTTTAAGAGGCATTATGATGGTCAGCAAATTGTTGATTGAGATTGTGCATTCAAACACTGCGCACGGATGTAAAAAACGTAAGCAATGAGAACTCTGATCCTGCCATTACATTTCCACAAATGACGAGGTTGCGCTAAGAAAAGAGAGGTCGTCTCTCCCGAGGGAAATGGAGGGACTCACATTGTTTGGAGTCGGGAGTCACCTTCTCCATGAGAGCGATGAAGTTGAGCAGGAAGTCAGTGTTGTTGTTGGAGAGCTCCAGCTCATTGCAGTATTCCCTGAGGACAGTCAGCGGTGACATTTTTTTAGCCCCAACAACAGTTGAGAACAAACACACACATACAGTATCTGGCTTCCCACTTGCCTCTTACAGTATATCCTTTGAGCCGGGATACGGACGGCACTGATTTACAATGCATGAACCCGAATGCACATTCCCAAACACTCTCACAGCACACTCATAGAACTCATGCATGTCCTGCGGTTGTCAGGATATTCAAACATGCTGACGAGACGGGCTGTCAGAGTGAAATATGGCATAGAGGAGGGCTGGTGAACGCAGCACACACTGACAGCAGACTGAGTGAATACACTTGTCAGTCTCTCAGCACAGAGCTGGGAGCTTACAGGATGAAGGTCTGATCACGGCAAAAAGAAAACATGCAAATGAGGGGATTTTCAGTCACTTTTTTTTATATACCCGTTAACGTTATATCTTTATCTTTATTTTCTCGAGATTACATACTGAACAACCTCTGGAATATGCAAACACACACACACAAAACCATGCGGCACCAACGGGCGACATGCAAAAAGTGTGTGGGAGCACAGGAACGGTGCTTGGGGCAGGGAGGGTCCGTTTTGGGATGGGAGGGGTTACTTGGGCGGGAAGGGAGAAGGGTTGAATGCACTGAAATTCCAAATAAGTGGGCTATATAAATGATGTTGTTTTCAGAATCAGCTAAATAAAACAAAAGTGTCCTCACACTTCTCACTTTGTCAACAAAAAACACACAAAGTCAAACCAGGATATGAGAAAACCAACAGCAACAACAGCAACAATAACAACAACATAATCAAAATCACAGTCTTGAACCCCACAAGAAAAAAATGAGAGGTGTGACTGACAATAACAGATGACCCGTGGCTGAGGAGACTTATTGGTGTGACGTTGAAGTGTTGGGGGTTGAGGGATTGGGGTTTGGGCATGGTGGTGGTGAATAATAAACAGGATAATGCTGTGGGCTGAAGGTGATGGATAATAAACAGGGTAATGCTGTGGGCTGAAGGTGGTGGACAATAAACAGGGTAATGCTGTGTGCTGAAGGTGATGGATAATAAACAGGGTAATGCTGTGGGCTGAAGGTGGCGGATAATAAACAGGGTAATGCTGTGGGCTGAAGGTGGTGGATAATAAGCAGGGTAATGCTGTGGGCTGAAGGTGGTGGACAATAAACAGGGTAATGCTGTGGGCTGAAGGTGATGGATAATAAACAGGGTAATGCTGTGGGCTGAAGGTGGGGGATAATACGCAGGGTAATGCTGTGGGCTGAAGGTGGTGGATAATAAACAGGGTAATGCTGTGAGCTGAAGGTGAGGGATATTAAACAGGGTAATGCCGTGGGCTGAAGGTGGTGGATAATAAACAGGGTAATGCTGTGGGCTGAAGGTGGCGGATAATAAACAGGGTAATGCCGTGGGCTGAAGGTGGCGGATAATAAACAGGATAATGTCGTGGGCTGAAGGTGCGGGATAATAAACAGGGTAATGCTGTGGGCTGAAGGTGATGGATAATAAACAGGGTAATGTCGTGGGCTGAAGGTGATGGATAATAAACAGGGTAATGCTGTGGGCTGAAAGTGGCGGATAATAAACAGGGTAATGTCGTGGGCTGAAGGTGTCGGATAATAAACAGGGTAATGCTGTGGGCTGAAGGTGATGGATAATAAACAGGGTAATGCTGTGGGCTGAAGGTGGTGGACAATAAACAGGGTAATGCTGTGGGCTGAAGGTGGTGGATAATAAGCTGGGTAATGCTGTGGGCTGAAGGTGGTGGACAATAAACAGGGTAATGCTGTAGGCTGAAGGTGGTGGAAAATAAACAGGGTAATGCTGTGGGCTGAAGGTGGTGGATAATAAACAGGGTAATGCTGTGGGCTGGATGTGGTGGATAATAAATAGGGTAATGCTGTGGGCTGAAGGTGGCGGATAATAAACAGGGTAATGCTGTGGGCTGGATGTGGTGGATAATAAATAGGGTAATGCTGTGGGCTGAAGGTGGCGGATAATAAACAGGGTAATGCTGTGGGCTGGATGTGGTGGATAATAAATAGGGTAATGCTGTGGGCTGAAGGTGGCGGATAATAAACAGGGTAATGCTGTGGGCTGAAGGTGGTGAATAAACACCACAGTGTGGACCATCAAAACAAATGGGAAGACAGCAAGCATTCACACAGGGCTACCTGGGAGCTATGAATACATGTCCTTCAGACTCAAAACTGTTTGGCAGCAGAGATTCAAAATCTGCAACAGAAAGGGGAAGATTATCTGGGAAGAGCCATGAGCCGAGCAGTGGGGCACTCTGGGTACACAGCGGCTGTTCTTCAGGGTGCAGGGAGCGCGGAAGGGAGTTACCATAGCAACACCGAAGAAGAATCATGGGGGATACACCAGCATTAGCCAATATGGTGCCTCAAATGCAACCTGACTCTGCCTTTAACAGTTTCAACCAGCACTCACTTTCTTACTCATTTTCCACTTTAGTTCATCACCATTGAGAAATCGTCACCAGATCAAGCCAACCATTGTGATTTGATTTTGAAGTTAACTGTTCTTTTTTTTAAGTCGGAGAACTGACTCCCATCACACACCATGACGGGAAGTGAGTTCTCAGACAGATTAACCCATAATGAGTGCATTTCACAGGCAGGCATCAACATGGCCAACTATTGCAGGGAGAGGTGGTGGCGCAGGGGTCCTGATGGAAGTGGTCACCCCTCAGACTGGCAGGGGACACGGCTCAGAGAGACACACAATCAGGGGAAATGCATTGCATTGTGAAGGGCATATCAATGGGCAACTTGCTTTACCTCTAGTAAGCTAACCTAATTTGTTTTTATTCAGATAAATACGTTTTTTGTTATATCTATGATTCTCTGAACCTCATTAAATACAGCAATATATCTATTGTTATCTGACTTCCTTTACATTTCAGATCATCTCTATAAACCATGAGAAAGTAGATGAGACGTAGATATTTGACAACGAATTAATTGAAGGCCTGACTGCAGTTCTACGAGTGCCCAGGTAGTGTCGCGCCCACAGTGCCGTGCACATCCGGGTCATGGTTGTTTTTTAGGATGAAGTAGAGGGCCGTTCCCCCAGCAGTCTGAGGGCTGATAGGGGGAGGAAGGAGACAAGCTGATGGAGACAGGGGTTACAGAGGGACGACACACGAGGCAGGCGCCACGGGGCGCTCTGCCACGTACCCGACAACATGAGAGGACCAGAGTGGTCCACAGTGTGGCCCTAAAGAGATCCGTCAGCAGCACTAACACTAGCTACTGTAACATGGGCGAACAATTCAGTTGAGCTAACTAACACAGCCTGTTGTTCTAATACGGAGTCAACTTCAGGAACGCTAACATGCTAAACAAGCTTAGTAAGGCTAACATGGACGAACAATTCAGTTGAGCTAACTAACACAGTCTGTTGTTCTAATATGGGCTCAACTTCAGTAGGTAACATGCTAAATAACCTCAAGGCTAACATGGGGACTAAATCACCTGGGCTTAAACAGCTTGGCTAAAACTGCAGGTGGCCTTAGTCAAGCTAACATATTAATAGCCTAAATGCAGCAATCACGATGATGTTGTAAATAGTTAATAAACCGCGGTGACATTCTTAGACGTACTACCATGGGGGGGGGGGATCAATGGACTCAAATGAGACTCAAATAGGACCAGCCTTAGTTATACTCATATAAAACAATGGAGTTAACTTCAGTTTGTTGAACTACGTTATAATGACAAAATAGGCTTTAACATTACAGGGAGGCTTTCGCCTGCTCTAGTGTGAGGACAGTTAAGATGGAGAACGTCCTTAGCTCCACCGGGACTTTTGGAAGCGATGGCGGCTCCCTCAACTCCTGTACACTGGTGTGAGAGTTAAGACATCCTTTCAGCTACAATGGCATTGTAAGACAGGGAGAGAGACAGAGAGATGGAGGGGAGGAGAAAAAAAGGAAAGAGAGAGAGAGAGAGAGAGAGAGAGAGCGAAGGATAGAGACACAACCAGAGAGCTATCCACAGAGGGGAGGTGTAGAGGGACGAAATACAAAAAGGTTTTAACAGAGAACGTGGATATTAGCTGTCTTCTTTGGGTGTTTGGGGGTGTTAGAGACCGGAGAGTGACTGAAGCACCAGAGACGTGGGGGTGAGGTTGGAGACTGGAGGAGCCATCGTGAAAGAGATGGGGTCTAAGCTGCAGCAGGAGGGTGGGTGGGTGGGTGGAGAGTGAGGAGGAAGAGGAGAACGAGTAGGAGGAAGAGGAGGGTCTTGAAGGCAAGACGGGCAGGAACAGAGGCAAGCAGGCTGGGACAGGTGAGGGTGGGGGGGGGCAGCGAGGGTGGGAGGAGGTTGAGGTGTGGGAAGAGGCAGCAGTAGGGAGTAGGAGGTAAAGGTAGGGAATGTGGACCAATATGGAGTATACTTGCCCTTCGTGTATGGAACTGTGTGGATCCGTCAGAGAAGTAGTGAGCAAGAAAAGAAACAGGGGGTAGGGGAAGGGGGAGGGGGGAGGGGGTCACAGACAATATTTTATTCAATTATTATTTGAATAAAAATATTGCTTTTTCAAAAGAAAGAAACCAATTAAGTCAAACAGACGATAAAGGAAAATAAATGAAGAACAAACACCTTTTTTGCAAGAGCAAACAAGAAACTGAACAGAATGAGGACAAAGGAAAACCAGGAAGTCGAGAAACAGAACGAAAGAAGAAACCGTAAAGGACAAAAAAAAAAAAAAACTGAGAAAGTTAACCATGGAGGTTCCCAAAATAAACAGAACAGAACGAACCAGGAAGAGAGCGGACCAACAGGGTCTGGAGAAAGAAAGCATGAGAGAGACAACAGGTGTCCCCATTCAGACCCACTGAACCCAAACTCCCACAGAGGAAGGACAGACCCTCGTCACGGGCCGTGGGAGTTTATCTACTGAATGATTCCAAAGCTAAATACAAAACAGCAACAAGGAACAGTCCAACAGAAAATGATCACACATCTAGGAACTCAACAGGAACACAACTCAATAGAAACCATAATCAAAACGCGAGAGAAAAGAGTGAAAAGCATGCCTGTTTTCACCGGTTTGGAAACATCAAAAAAGTTTCAAACACAGACGCTTCAGAATCATTGCTTGTTGGTGGAGAAGAGGCGAGAGCATTTGGCAAATAAAAATAATAGCACAAAGACACCATTATTTTCACCTTAATAACACAGTAAAACCACAGCTTTCACCTTTCTGTCATTTTCAGATTTTTTCTTCAACAGTTGTGAAGAAAAAAAATCACCATAGTGTACAGCACAGTATGAAGACAGGAGGGTAGATAGGGGGGGGTGGGGAGATGAAAGAGTTTCACTCCCTAGATGTCCCTGTCACAGGGGAGGAGAGGGGGGCGAAAAGAGGAGAGGGGTATAGAGGAATGCTCCACTCTGATCGTCCCTGCGATGGTGTTCGCTGGAGACCCCGGATGCAGGACTTAGTAAGGGGGGGGGGGCGTAAGGTCACATTTGGGAGAGAGAGAAAGAGTAGAGAGAGAGGGCTGGTGTTGGGTGTCTCCTGGTACTTACACTGCACCTGCAGGATCTGGTCACTCAGGTTAGCCTTGATGTGGTTCTCACTGTACGTGGGCAGAACCAGCCCGAGACTGGAGTGGTGAGGCAGACACAGAACAACATCAGCATCCTAGTATTTAAGTCCTAATACACACGCGCACGTGCACCGCCACACACAGAGCCTTCGCCTTGGACACAAATGACAGCATTCTCTAATCGGGAGGTGTGAACAACCTGCACTCAAAACAACACAAGAGGTTTAAATGATCAGAGAAACACAGCAACTGTTTCAGCTTAACGATGTGCTAATAGAACTGAAGAGTGGGACCGTGTTCAAGTCAGCTGGCTCCACAGAAACCAACACCTGGCTCCTAGCCAACAGAGATAAAAAAAAAATACATTTATAAAAAAAAAACATTTCTAGGTCTATTGAATATCATAAAATGTAATTTGCAAAGTGTTGCCTGGAGGAAATGGTGTTATAATGTCACTTGGAGATGGATACAATGCATAGAGCATGCAGTTATTTTGTGCTTTATGATCCCATTACAGTTATTTTACAAGAGAAAGGAGTGTGTGTCTTAATTTGTGGTGATTTCAGTGAATAATCCACTATGCAGAAAGCAAATTTTGTGGATACTCATGGTTGATAGACGGAGCCCATATTTCTACACACCAGTGCTTGATAAATGACACTCGTCGAAAGCACGTTTCTGAGATGTAGAGATGGGTTATAGATCTTTATCCACAGGGTAACAGGGGGTCTGAACTCACCTCCAGGTCTCAGTCTTACCGCCAGGGTCGTATACGGTTGGAAACTGTAGCAAACTATTTTGCAACGGAGAACGTCTTGCAACGAAAACAAGCTTCTTATTGGACAAGTTCAGGTAGTCCCTCCCCTCTGTTTGGTTTCTAGAGAATTCTACCCAGATGAAGGCTGGTTGCTTAGCACCCACCTGTAATCTGTGCCTTCCACCGGTGTCCAGGTGTATGTCCGCATAGCCTCATCAATGTACCTCTGCAATCAGACAACAACACTCTGATCAGCATCAGAATCCCTTCCTCAATTTTGCTGTATTGTTTTGAAAAATACTAAATCTAAGTAACGCACACACATACATATATATATATATATATATATGCCTTTGGAAAGAATTCAGACCCCTTGACTTTTTCTACATTTTGTTATGTTACAGCTTTATTCTAAAATGGATAAAAAATGTTTTACAAATCTTCAGCAATATACACACAATACTCAATAACTTAATTGAGGTCCACCTGTGTTAAATTACATTTATCGGACATGATTTGGAAAGGCACACCTGTCTATATAAGGTCCCACAGTTGACAGTGCATTTCAGAGCAAAAACCAAGCCATGAGGTTGAAGGAATTGCCCCTAGAGCTCTGAGACAGGATTGTGATGAGGTACAGATCTGGGGAAGGGTATCACTCTGACAGAGCTCTAGAGTTCCTCTGTGGAGATGGGAGAACCTTCCAGAAGGACAATCATCTCTGCAGCACTCCACCAATCATGCCTTTACGGAAGAGTGGCCAGACGGAAGCCTCTCCTCAGTAAAAGGCACATGACAGCCCACTTGGAGTTTGCCAAAAGGCACCTAAAGGACTCTCAGGCCATGAGAAACAAGATTCTCTGGTCTGATGAAACCAAGATTGGAATTCTCTGGCCTGAATGAAAAGCGTCACGTCTGGAGGAAACCTGCAACCATGCTGTGTTTTTCAGAGGAAGGGACTGGGAGACTAGTCAGAATCGAGAGAAAGATGAACGGAGCAAAGTATAGAGAGACCCTTGATGATAACCTGTTCCAGAGCGCTCAGAACCTCAGACTGGGGTGAAGGTTCATCTTCCAACAGGACAACAACTCTAAGCACACAGCCAAGACAATGCAGGAGTGACTTCGGGACAAGTATCTGAATGTCCTTGTGTGGCCGGGCCGTAGCTCGTACTTGAATTCGATCAAACATCTCTGGAGAGACCTGAAAATAGCTGTGCAGCGATGCTCCCCATCCAACCTGGCAGAGCTTGAGAGGATCCGCAGAGGAAAATGGGAAAAACTCCCCAAATACAGGTGTGCCAAGCTTGCAGCGTCATACCCAAGAAGACTCAATGCTGTAATCGCTGCCAAAGGTGCTGAGTAAAGGGTCTGAATACTTATGTAAATATGCTATTTCAGTTTTTTGTATTTGTTATAAATTAGCGACAATGTCTAACACCCTGTTTTTACTTTGTCATTATGGGGTATTGCGTGTACATTGATGAGGGACAAACAAAAATATGTATTACATTTTAGAATGAAGCTGTAACTTAACAAAATGTGGAAAAAGTCAAGGGGTCTGAATACTTTCCGAAGGCACCGTATATATAAAGAATCTCTTCCTCAAAAACAACTTGAACTGTAGTACAACAAGTTGTACGGTAGTCCTAACTCAAGTTATTCTGGATGGGACCGGCACGGATCATATATTGATGACTTGCCTCATCAACTGACTTAATGAGGGTCTTGATTTTCCTTTGCCCTGTTTTTCCATCAATCATGTCACGACGGATCTGCGAGAGAGCGAGGGATAGAAACAGACAGAATATGAGACGGAGAAAGAAAATGACAAGGAAATGACAAAGGCAAAAGGGAGATGGAGAGTTACTTCTACGCTAACCAAAACCAGCTGTAACATTTGATTCAACAGTTTGGTCACGGGACCACTGTAATACAGTTGTAGTTGAAATGTTAGAGATGTGTGGGTGTTCAGGTGATCACTGTCTTTACCTCCTCCTTTTTACTGTCCTCCAGCTCAGCATCCAGGAAGTCCAGAGTGACAGGCTCTCTGAAGTTAATGGTCTGCGAGAGAGAGAGACATGCAGCCAACCAGACACCAGGAATAATACCCGTATCTGGGTAGAAAATCCAAGACCTCCAGAACAGAGAAATACAAATGATATATAGAACTAGAGTCAGTAGGAGTGATTTGAGGACAGTTTGGGTCCTACCTTAGGTTGTAAGTTGGGGTGCAGGAGCAAATAGCCATTTTTGTCGATTGCATACGTGTATCCATTGGCTCCAAGCTGTAGGGACAGAGTTGAGACTTAAAACCAGTGAAAAAAGTAACGATATTTCTACTGCATGTGAGCTGCGTGCATGTGTGACGTACTTACCCTATACGTTGGCGTCTTCCTCTTAATTTCGTTGATCGCAACATCCACTCCCATGACACCAAGGACGAGCTGAGTCTGTGTAAAGACAACACAGACGGCAAAAGTTGAAATATTTGAACTCTGGTGGCGACTTCTATCTACCGTGGCAGCTGACGGCATTCAACGCCAGCCTCAACGGCATTCACCATCGTGCTCTCAATGAAAACAATGACATCTGGTTTGCCAACTACGGTCTACCTCGTACCATCTAAATGCAGCATTAGTGCATTCATCTTAAGAAGGCTAGGTGAGACAACTACATATCACAGTCGTAGTAGGTACATTTTTCCACAATAACGAAGTTATCTGCAAAGTTGGTGCTAGTAGTAAAAGACAAGTGTGATTTCAAATAAATCGTCAGGGTGTCACGCCCTGATCTGTTTGACCTGTCTCTGTGCTTGTCTCCACCCCCCACCAGGTGTCTCCCTCTCTCATTATCCCCTGTGTATTTATATCTGTGTTCTCTGTTTGTCTGTGGCCAGTTTGTTTTGTTCGTCTTGCCTACCAGTGGTTTTCCCCTTGCTCCTGTCTGTTCTAGTTCCTGGTTTCCCGGGATTGGCCATTCTGCCTGCCCTGAGACTGCCTGCCGTTCTGTACCTTTTGGACTCTGATCTGGATTACTGAACACTGCCTGCCCTTGACCTGTCGTTTTGCCTGCCCCCTGTTCTAGTAATAAACTTTTGTTAGGGTTTCAGAAGTATGAGCATCTGTACCTCTCTCACTGATCCTGTCATCACATTATCATTCAGCCTCTCACATTAAGAAGCAGAGGCTGCACACACACCCACACACACTCATACACTCACACTCACAGACACAGTGGAAGCACACACACAGCAAACGGGGCCTTTAGACTGACTGCTGAAAAGCTGTCCTCACCATCTGTGACTTATAACCATGTGTACCATCTGACTAATCTATATCTACACCCTGGAACTGAGTCAATTTGTCATAGCATCACTCTGTTTTTAAAGCCTGCGTGATTCAAGAGTCAATATTTTCTATTTGGTTTTAACAGTTGATTCAGTGGGAGCTAAGCAACAGATTGTACATCAAAAATCCAATCAAATGAACTTTTATTTGTCATATGCGCAAAAAAACAACTGGTGTAGACAACCGTAAAAATACAAATAAAATAGTAACAAGAGGAATAAAATAAATTACATGAGAATGGAGCTATATACAGCGAGTACCAGTACCAGATCAATGTGCAGAGGTATATACAGGGAGTACCAGTACCAGATCAATGTGGAGAGGTATATACAGCGAGTTACAGTACCAGATCAATGTGGAGCTATATACAGGGAGTACCAGTACCAGATCAATGTGCATAGGTATATACAGGGAGTACCAGTACCAGATCAATGTGCAGAGGTATATACAGGGAGTACCAGTACCAGATCAATGTGCAGAGGTATAAGGTATGAGGTATTTGAGGTAGATATGTACATGAAGGCAGGGTAAAGTGACTAGGCATCAGGATAGATAATAATAAGGTATTTGAGGTAGATATGTACATGAAGACAGGGTAAAGTGACTAGGCATCAGGATAGATAATAATAAGGTATTTGAGGTAGATATGTACATGAAGGCAGGGTAAAGTGACTAGGCATCAGGATAGATAATAATAAGGTATTTGAGGTAGATATGTACATGAAGGCAGGGTAAAGTGACTAGGCATCAGGATAGATAATAATAAGGTATTTGAGGTAGATATGTACATGAAGGCAGGGTAAAGTGACTAGGCATCAGGATAGATAATAATAAGGTATTTGAGGTGGATATGTACATGAAGACAGGGTAAAGTGACTAGGCATCAGGATAGATAATAATAAGGTATTTGAGGTAGATATGTACATGAAGACAGGGTAAAGTGACAAGATATCAGGATAGATAATAATAAGAGTAAAATAAAGAACAGAGCAGAGGCAGCAAATTATGTGTAAAAGTGTGTGTGTGTGTGAGTGTGCGTGTATGTGTGTAATGGGTATGTATGTGTGTTTGTATTGTGTCGGTCTGCATGTGTGTTATGTGTGTGTGCTTGTAGTGCACGTGTGTGGGTTTTGTGTGGGAGTGTCAATGTGGTGTCCCCCGTATTTGGTTTGTATATATGGTCTAGTGAGTGTGCGTAGGGTCAGTGCAAGATAGAGTTTGTGCAGATAGTTTGGGTACCATTAATTGACTATTTAGCAGTCTGGCACCGCCTGATATAGATGTCCTGGATGGCAGGGAGCTCGGCCACGTACTGGGCAGTCCACACCACCCTCTGTAGCACTTTGTGGTCCAGGGCTGTGCATTTGCCATACCAAGCGGTGATGCAGCCAGTCAAGATGCTCTTGATGGTGCAGCTGTAGAACTTCTTGAGGATCCGAGGGCCCATGCCAAATCTTTTCAGCCTCTTTAGGGGGCCGTGCCCTCTTCCCGACAGTGTGGGTGTGTGTGGACCATGTTAGGTCCTTAGTGATGTAGAAGAAACTTGAAGCTCGTGTCTCGCTCCACAACAGCCCTGTCAATGTGGATGGGAGCGTGCTGTCCTCTCCTTCTCCTATACTCCACAATCAGCTCCTTGGTCTTACTGACGTTGAAGGAGAGCTTGCTGTCCTGGCACCACACTGCTAAGTCCCTGACCTCTCTGTAGGCTGACTCAGCGCTGTCTGTGATCAGGCCTATCACCGTTGTGACGTCAGCAAACTTAATGATGGTGTTGGATTCATGCGTGGTCATGCAGTCGTGGGTAAACAGGGAGCACTGGAGGGGACTGAGCACACACCCCTGAGGGGCCCCCGTGTTGAGGGTCAGCATGGTGGAGGTGTTGTTGCCTACCCTCACCACCTGGGGCCGGCCCGTCAGGAAGTCCAGGATCCAGTTGCAGAGGGAGGGGTTCTGTCCCAGGGTCCGTAGCTTGGTGATGAGCTTGGAGGAGACTGTTAGTCTATGACCAGCATTCTCACATAGTTATTTCTCCTCATGTCCATGTGGGAGAGGGCAGTGTGAAGTGCAATTTAGATTGTGTTATCTGTGGATCTATTGGGGTGGTATGCGAAATGGAATGGGTCTAGTCTGTCTGGAATGATAGTGTTGATGTGTGTCATGACCAGACTTTCAAAGCACTTCTTAATTACAGATGTGAGTGCTACAGGGCTATAGTCATCTAGGCAGGTTACCTTGGAGCCCTTGGGAACAGGGACAATGGTGGTCAGCTTGAAACATGTTGGGATTACAGACTGGGAGAAGGATATATTGACAATGTCTGTGAAGACACTTGCCAGCTGGTCTGTACATGACTAGAGAACGCCCGCTGGTATTCCGTCTGGCCCGACGGCCTTGTTATTGTTAACCTGTTAAAACGTTTTGGCTCACATTAGCCACGGAGAGAGAGAGATCACACAGTCATCCGGAAAAACAGAGGCTTTCACGCAAGGCACAGTGTTATATTCCTCGAAGCGAGCATAAAAGACATTTAGTTCATTTGGGAGTTCTGCATCACTGGGCAACTCATGGTTGGGTTTCCCTTTGTAATCCGTTATTGTCTGCAAGCCCTGCCATATACGACGAGCGTCAGAGCCAGTGTAATAGGCTTCTACCTTCCTCCTATATTGTCCTTTCACATGTTTGATGTCTTGTCGGAGGTCGTAGTGGGTTTTCTTGTATGCGTCCTTGTCCGTGTCCCGTTCCTTGTAAGCGGTAGCTCTAACCTTTAGCCCCGTGCGGATATTGCCTGTAATCCATGTTTTTTTGGTTTGGATACTATCTTATAGTCACTGGGGGGGACAACATCGTTTATGAACTTGTTGATGAAGCCCGTGACTGTTGTGGGAAACTCCTCAATGCTATCGGATGAATCCCGCAACACATCCCAGTATGTACTAGCAAAACAGTCTTGTAGCGTCACATCTGCTTCATCTGACCACTTCCGTATTGAGTGCATCACTGGTACTTCCTGTTTGAGCATTTGTTTGTATACAGGAGAATAGAGCCGTGGTCAGATTTGCCAAAGGTAGGATGAGGGAGGGACTTGGAGTCTGGAGTTTCTTGCTTGTTTATGGCCCCATACAGTTCGTTGAGTGCCAGAGTGGCGCTGGCTTGGGACAGGGTGTAGACAGTTGTAATAATTATGGATGAGAACTCTCTTACCATGAGGTATTCTATATCAGGTGAACAAAAGCTTGAGATTTCCTTCACACTTGAAGCAGCACACCAGTTGTTATTTATGGAAGAAAAACACCCTCTACCTCCTTTTGACTTCTCTGAAGCCTCTGTACGATCCTGTCGTTGCACGGAGAATCCACTGAGTACTACGTGCATAGCGTCGTCATCCAGACACGTTTCAGCAAGACATGTAATATTGCAGCTTTTAAAGTCTATCTGATAGGAGACTCTCGAACAAAAATCATCCATCTTATTCTCCAGTGACTGGACAATTGCCAATAGAACAGAGAGGAGTGCCGTTCTGGTTTTCTCCTCGCCTCAATTTCACCAGGACTTCACCTCGTCTCCCGTTTCCACGCCTGCAGCGTTTTGCTAGCCCTTTGAACAAAGGAAAAGGGTCCGGTATGAACAGTGGAAAAGCTGAGTCGGAGTTGAAGTCGCATTTGAAGTCAAAATCGAGGTTAGTAACTGTCGATCTGATGTCCAGAAGTGCTTAGCGGTCATATGTGATAATAGTATGAACTTTCTGTACAAAAAAAGTTTTTAAAAAATATGATAAAAGTCACTATATAGCAAAGCTGGGTTGGAACCGAGGCAAGCCAAGCAAAGCTGAACTGGACTGGTTACACATGCAGCATAGTTGCAAAGCCGAGCTGGTCTGTGTCAGCCCTATAGTGTGAATCAGACATGAGTGGAAGGATATATCAGAGCTGCTGGGCCTGTTGCCACCTCAGGGGGTCAGTGTTGCCCTGCGGTCGTTCGGTCGCTGCACCAGGATGGGAGGGTGCCATGAGACATGACTGATGCTCAACATTAGGGAGTTACAGAGAAGGAAAGGGACTACATGTTGTAGTCAGGATTCCTGTTGTCTTACAATGGTGCAAACCCTGTTGCTCAAATGGGAAGTCTGTATCTAAGTTAGTACTGACGCAATATCGGTTTATGTATCGGGATCTGTTGACAGTGGTCCTCATAACCGCCCTGAGACCTTTTGAAGATGAACAGGGCAATAAATAAATGAAGTCTAGGAACTTGTTAATCAGTGTAAACCCTAATGCTGGTAATGTTCACCTGAGAGTTTGCGTCAGCGGTGAGGTTGAAGACCGGCATAGTCCCGGTGATGACCAGACCCAGACCCTGAACACACAAACAACATAGCAAAATCAACATCTTAGCACACAGGACTTCACAAGGTCCTGTTAGCATCTACATAACGTTTTGCCATCTAAAACATAGCTATGTTATGACTCAAAAGAGACGTTTGCAAGCTGAAGAGCTTGAAGTGTGGCTAGTACAAGGTAAAAACTGAAATGTAATGTAGCAGAGACATTGTGTTGCTAGTCATCAGTCTGTGTCTTACCAGAGCATCCTGGTAGACGTTGGTCCATTGGACCAGCTTGGCCTTGGGCCCAGCCAGCACCATGGGCCGACCCAGCACATCCAGGTACTCCTGAGACATGGAGAACATGGAGGAGAACACACACGTCAGAGCAATGACACACACACAGACACACACACAGACACACAGACACACACAGCATCTACTGCTTGATAGTGCTTGCCTTTCAGTGGGGGTTGCTAAAACAGTGAGCTGTAAGAGCATGTCACCCTTATTCAACGCAAAGCTATAAGACCCTGACAAGTCTTCTCCTCGTCATATTAACCGGTGGGCCAACAGTAGAAGCTGCCTAGTGCTGAGGAGCAGTAAAGCCTGCGGACGGTCTTCAGCCATTCAGAGTCGTTATTCGTCATTATGAATCAGCTATTAAAAACACAATAGGAGTGCCAGGGGGCACTTGGCACAAACAGGCCAATCTCCCACTGGCTCTCTGTGTTCAGCACGGCAGTGTGAAAACGCCTCTCTGTGTTGGAAAACAAGGGTTAAGGGTTAAACTCACGAGTGATTCAATGCCCCCTTTACATGATGGAATATTCCATCATAGCACTCAGACCTTAACCATAACCGTCTGTGTATACCTGTTTACCACACAAGCAGTGTCGCCCTGTGGGAACACAGTGTTGTTCCAATGTCGTGCCTTTGACCGTTTGTTATTCATTGGCTGAACACTGAGGTGCTGACAGGCGTCACCTATTCTATTATTAGCTCAGTAAAACTCCCGTTTAACGGGCCACAGGGAGATATTTCATCAAAATGATGACAGGCAGACCTTTTCACGGGATGTAGGGGACATTTTCCGCCTGACTAGAACAATCTAGCGAACATTAAAGTCAGCCAGCAGAAAGGCTGAGGAGGTCCGAGGGAACCAGAACCACACGTAGGTAGAGGCCAGAGTCCAAGGGCCCTCGCTAACAGTTCTGTGGGTTAATGTGTTGCTACAACCAGGGACAACTTCACGTGCCTCCAACAGGCCAACCAATTAGCATTTTGTCTGTTTAATGCAACTACACTGTGAAATACAGGCTACATCAGCTACATGCATGTGTAACTGACTACACTGTGAAGTACAGGCTACATCAGCTACATGTATGTGTAACTGACTACACTGTGAAACACAGGCTACATCACCTACATGTATGTGTAACTGACTACACTGTGAAATACAGGCTACATCAGCTACATGTATGTGTAACTGACTACACTGTGAAATACAGGCTACATCAGCTACATGTATGTGTAACTGACTACACTGTGAAATACAGGCTACATCAGCTACATGTATGTGTAACTGACTACACTGTGAAATACAGGCTACATCACCTACATGTATGTGTAACTGACTACACTGTGAAATACAGGCTATATTACCTACATGTATGTGTAACTGACTACACTGTGAAATACAGGCTACATCAGCTACATGTATGTGTAACTGACTACACTGTGAAATACAGGCTACATCAGCTACATGTATGTGTAACTGACTACACTGTGAAATACAGGCTACATCACCTACATGTATGTGTAACTGACTACACTGTGAAATACAGGCTATATTACCTACATGTATGTGTAACTGACTACACTGTGAAATACAGGCTACATCACCTACATGTATGTGTAACTGACTACACTGTGAAATACAGGCTACATTACCTACATGTATGTGTAACTGACTACACTGTGAAATACAGGCTACATCAGCTACATGTATGTGTAACTGACTACACTGTGAAATATAGGCTACATTAGCTACATGTATGTGTAACTGACTACACCGTGAAATACAGGCTACATCACCTACATGTATGTATAACTGACTACACTGTGAAATACAGGCTACATCACCTACATGTATGTGTAACTGACTACACTGTGAAATACAGGCTACATCAGCTACATGTATGTGTAACTGACTACACTGTGAAATACAGGCTACATCAGCTACATGTATGTGTAACTGACTACACTGTGAAATACAGGCTACATCACCTACATGTATGTGTAACTGACTACACTGTGAAATACAGGCTACATCACCTACATGTATGTGTAACTGACTACACTGTGAAATACAGGCTACATTAGCTACATGTATGTGTAACTGACTACACTGTGAAATACAGGCTACATCAGCTACATGTATGTGTAACTGACTACACTGTGAAATACAGGCTACATCAGCTACATGTATGTGTAACTGACTACACTGTGAAATACAGGCTACATCAGCTACATGTATGTGTAACTGACTACACTGTGAAATACAGGCTACATCAGCTACATGTATGTGTAACTGACTACACTGTGAAATACAGGCTACATCACCTACATGTATGTGTAACTGACTACACTGTGAAATACAGGCTACATTAGCTACATGTATGTGTAACTGACTACACTGTGAAATACAGGCTACATCACCTACATGTATGTGTAACTGACTACACTGTGAAATACAGGCTACATCAGCTACATGTATGTGTAACTGACTACACTGTGAAATACAGGCTACATCAGCTACATGTATGTGTAACTGACTACACTGTGAAATACAGGCTACATCACCTACATGTATGTGTAACTGACTACACTGTGAAATACAGGCTACATCAGCTACATGTATGTGTAACTGACTACACTGTGAAATACAGGCTACATCACCTACATGTATGTGTAAACATGCTGCAGTCCCATGTCCCATGTTTCATGAGCTGAAATAAAAGATCCCTGAATTTTTTTATACGCACAAAAAGCCTATTTCTCTTAACTGTTGTGCACAAATGTGTTTAAGTCCCTGTTAGTGATCATTCCTTCTTTGCCAAGATAATCCATCCACCTGACAGGTGTGACATATCAAGAAGCTGATTGAACAGCATGACTGTTACACAGGTGCACCTTGTGCTGGGGGACAATAAAAGGCCACTCTAACATGTGCAGTTTTGTCGCACAACACAATGCCACAGATGTCTCAAGTGTTGTGGGAGCATGCAATTGACACGCTGACTGGAGGAATGTCCAACCGAGCTGGTACTAGATCATTTAATGTTAATTTCTCTACCATAAGCCGCCTCCAATGTCGTTTTAGAAAATTTGGCAGTACGTCCAACCAGCCTCACAACAGCAGACCACATGTATGGTGTCGTGTGCGTGTTAGTAATCTATACCAAGGCAGCCCTATAACTTGTTATAATGCAACATTATATGATGGGGATTTCTACAATGTGTAGTGCAGCCCAGGTGCGTCTAGTGCTCCTACATGAACCAGTCCTGTTGCACACCTGCTGTAGGAAACCTATTAGAATAAGTGGCAGTTCTCAGAATATAATTATGCCAGAGTTAATGGAACAGCTGACAGTCTATTCAGGGGCCCTGATCGCTCTGTGGGGCTGGGGGAGGAGGAGGGGTAGGAAGGGGGAACGAGGTGCATAGAGCCCCCCAGCAACTCACTCAATTTCTACAGCTGGAATGAGGTTATCCCAAGGGACTATGGGACCAGGTAGTGCCTGGAGCAGAGTGGAGGTCGGCGAAGGAGGGTGGAGGGGCCACGGGTGTGTGGGGCAGAGGAGCCAGAGGTGTGTGCGTGTTTGTTTGTGCATGTGCGTGTGTGTGTGTGTGTGTGGTAATGCAGTTGGGGGACTAGAGAAGGGGTGGATTAGGCAGCACAGCAGGTCTGCGCTAACTAAGACCTGCTAGAGGACAGAGGAGAGCTTTAATCACTCTCTCTCTCTCTCCCTGTTACTTTCTCTCTTTCCGAGCCTCCTCGTGTCCTCGTGGAATGGTACATTTCAAGGCCTCATCTGCAATCTGCACAGTTGTCCTCAAAGAGAGTAACAAACTCAAAGTTAAGTAGAAAACACACCCTAAACAAAGATACAGCATCCCGATGTGTTCAGGATTCACACGAGTGTAAATAGTCATGCATGGATACACATATTACACACACTGGAGGATATCTGACCTGCGTGTTAATTCTGATGGCGCCAATGGATGGAATCTCGTAGTAGAATCCTGAAGAACAAAGTGAGAGAATTTGTTCGGTCAATCCACAACGGTAACCAGCAACATGCAACTGCCCTATTGTAATGTGCGTTGTAAAGGTAACGCTCTCAGTGTCGGCATCTTAAAGACCATAGGATGAAGTAACACAAACAGCCCAGCGAAGTGCAATCATCTCAAGCGAGCAGGGCACGTGTAGTGCTATCCTTTCAAAATGACTCCTCAGCAGAATGCTGATTGTTCTCTACGGGGGAGAAACTCCATTTAGTAACCCATTACTTGTGTTGGTTATGTAATTATGTCACTTGGTGTGAAACGCTCTGTGTGTGTTTGTGTGAGTGTGTGTACTGTGTGACTGATTGGCACTAGGGTGCTATGGGGAAGCAGGATGGGGGGCCATTGGCCTCCAGTCTTATCGCCATTGTACTGCAGGATGTAAATGTCATGTGATCGAGGGTCTCACTGAGGATGCTGCGGCTGAGCCTCAATGCAGAGCAGAGCCGGGCTGCTGATTAGTGATGGAGGAGAGGAGAGCCACTCTCTCACTCTGGGTCAATAACTGCTGCCGTTCCCCAAGTTATTAAAGCTGAGTGTTTATACAAAGAGCCGCGTAACGGAGACAACACACTTGGAATGTTAAGAGGCGGGAACGGCTGTCGGTTTTTTTGTAATTTTTTGGGGGAAACAAATTGCGTTCTCGCAAAATAGTGCCTGTGAAATATATTACAGAATCTCTGGTGCCGAGTACATTTCTGTAAAGTTACAGGGAAAATGTATTCAAATGACAGTATTATTAAGCCGGCCACCAGGATAATGCTGTAATCACGGTAGCATCCACAGAAGCGCACGCCCACAAACTATGACTGTGCTCAGAACAGTAGCTCCTTCGCTTGCTTTGTGCTATTGTGTGACGCCTCCAGTTGTAGGACACGACACAAGGAGCGACGAAGGAAACCGACGTAGAAGCGAATGAGCATGGACTGGGGATCCATGTGTGTTTAAGTGTGTGAAGGTGAGAAGGTTTGGCTCTACATGTCATTATAGGGTGTCTCTGGATAGCACAATGAGGTACGACTATATTTAAACGGACGGCTCCATAGAGGAGAGGACGTCAATAACCATTGTCTTAGGTCGGCATTGGCTTTGGTGCCACGCTAATGGTTAGAGTGAGTGGCACGCTGGCACAGAGGAGTAATCCTGGACTTCCCACATGCCGCCTGCCTGACTGAGAGATGGTGGCCATCGTTATCAACACACAGCCAGGCTCCACACGATAATTCATTACAACATGCGGGGAGGGAGGTACTTCTGAAGCACTCTGACGGCTCTGCAGGAAATAAATGAGTCAGCCTTCGATAGGAGGCATGCTGCTTGTGACAGGAAGAAGGGAACGCTAAGTGTATAAGAGAAATGTTGAGACACTGAGAAACCCAACAACAGAGGGGATAAAGAGGGAGAGAGCAAGGAGAGAGAGAGAGAGACGTTTTTGTTCCAGAAAGAGTGAAAAAAAAAGAGTTTAACCGAGAGAGCAGAAAAGTGGAATTCGGCATTGGTTATAGTGCAGAGCGGGCTGAGTGTCATGAGGTCATGAGGGCCGATGGTCAAGGAGGAAAGCTCAGTCATCTGGGTCGGGGAGAGTTGGGCATTTCGACTGGAGTTTGGTTACATCATTACACCATTATAATCACATATTTTCTCGTTTCTCTTTGCTGGACTTGGGTAACGCTGAGATTGTACAGGTAAATCAGTCCATGTCCATACAGTTTATAGACACACCCTCTTACTCACCTTTGTTGGCACAAGCTATCCACTGCAAAGGTGTGACATCATAGTTGTGCTGCCCGACTGAAAAGGTAAATACTCGGATCTGAGAGAAGAGGGGATAGTGAGCGGAGAGGGTGAAAAACTGGACATTACTCTCGTACAGCGAGAACGTATGACGGCGGAAGCATTTCAAGCCAGGGCGTGAGCGAGGACGAGGAAGAAAAACGGTAGGAGAGGGAGATGGAACGACAGAGAGAGAGAGAGAGGAAAGAGAGTGAGTGTGGGCATGTGTTGGCTGTAATTTCCTGGGCTCTGGTGATAAAGTGGCTAATTAGTCAGCAGGTCAGAGCTGTTAACACCTGCAGCAAGACAAGAAAAGAGACAGAGAAACAGAGAGAGAGAGAGAGAGAGAGAGATGACAGGGATGGAAAGTAATGCCAATGAGGAAGAAAGGAGGAAACACACACCAAAAGGCTAGATCTATTATGTCCAAGGATGGAAGTGTTGGAATCATTAAGATTCTCACCCCCCCCCCCCCCAAAAAAAAAATGACACCTGCTGTTGAGAAACATGGTATTTATTTCATAAGGACAAAGGGATGAGAGGGAGATGGGAGACCACAGGCTGGTTTATCATCTCAGGGACTGATTCATTGGCAGACTTGGATTGATGAATAGATCCTTGGTTAATTGGGGACAGGACTCACGGTTTTGTTGGGCCAGTTGTACTTCTCAAAGATGTCCTGGGCACGATCCTCTCCTCCATCTGTAAACATCATTATCATCTTATTGCAGCCCGCCCTCGGGGCGCCGGTATCCTGTGGAACAGAGAGAGAGAAGAAGAGGGAGATAGCGAGGGAGAGGCAGAAAGCGGGATAGAGAGAGATACAGAGAGAGATACAGAGAGAGAGAGAGAGAGAGGGTGATTAGTGAGAGAGTGATTAGCGAGAGAGGGGGAAGAGACCGTCAAGGAACGGAAGAGGACATCAGACGACATGATAAAGACATGACAAAGACACGATAAAGACACGATTCAGTATAGCCTCTCCTTCCAGGAAATCACTGAAAATGGCGGCTTGGTTCTTCACAGGGGAGAAGAGTGCTTGAGGAAAGGACAAGCCTGTCTTCCAGTTCGCCTTTGAACAGCTGTAGATTCTCTTTTCTAATATGCTAGGTAACCTGCATGTACAGTACACAATACATCCACATATCTGGGATTGAAGTGTACATATCTCTGTGTGTAGGGTAATGTATCCCGTGCGTGCAGATTGGTGAATGTGTTCAGTGGCCAGTGGCATTCTACTGTGATATGGATTGGGTTATAGGCATAACCCCCTCTTTCCCCCTCATCCGTCTCCTCCACCAGGCTGCCTATCTGACCGTTCAAATCGATATGCAGGCCAGCGGCACGTCACTCTGACAAGATTCTAATAAAGATACATAATATTACCACAATTACACATTTTTATTGTGCTTCTGCCACCAATCATAGGGAGCGTGGCGGCGGGAGACAGCGATTAAAAAGCTTTTATTTCTCATTCTGCTGGGGGGGGGGGGGGGGCAGGCTGGGCTGGGCTGGGCTGGGCGCTTGGCTCCGTGCCTCCCAGCCCACCAGAGGAATATAAAGTGTCGGTGGCTGATCTCTTCTGGGCTCCTCTCATCAATCATCCCATCAGAGCCCATTAGGGTTGGCAGCTTCCGAAAATATACAGGAGCATATGGAGCTAAGCTGAGGCAGCACCTGTGCAGACAGACAGACAGACAGCGGCAGGCAGGTGTTTTGGACGGACCAGTGCCTGCCTGCAGGGTTGCCTCCCTGCTGCACACACAGACAGGGACCACTACTGTGCTGGCTAGCCCTAAGCGCCACCATCATCATCATCATGCCACTGCAGTGGCCGTTCTTAACCAGACCGGCCGACTGACGTCGGCGTAATCCTCTGATTGTCTAAAGAGTGGCTGGGTCAATTACTATATCAATTAATGAATTAGCGTGTCTTAAACCATGGACATTTCATGGAAGGCCTAACCTAACCTACCACCCTGAACTAAAACCCAGAGCGTGCTGCTGACTGCTGGCTCTTAGTCTTACATTGAGTAGCTGTTCGAAGGCGAACTGGAAGCCAGACTTGTAGTCAGTGGTTCCTTTGGCTTGCATGTTCATGATGGACTCCTTGAAGATCTTCTTGTTTCTCATGGTGGCCTGGACCAAGGTCTTAAAGCAGGGGACCACGGCATCTGCCTTCTCGTTAAACTGGGGGAGAAAAGACAGATAATGATGACTAATTGTCAATTGAACGTGTCTGAGTGTGACCACGCCGCTCGCTCGCTGGCATTTGACGGCCACTCCATCTGTTGTGTGTGTGTGTGTGTGTGTGTGTGTGTAACCAGATAAGGAGTGGGATGTGTGCAGCTGTGGGTTGCTCTGTGCCACTCTGGCAATAAACGTTGATAATTACAGTGTTCCACACAAAGAACAGGTGCACCTGGAATTCCAATGTAAACCAAGAACAGACACCCAGCCAAGGTAATGTCATCGAGATCTCCTCGGCAACATTTAAATTAGTCCTGGACTCTGTTTGTGACTGCGTGTGCGTGTGTGATAGACAGAAAGGTAAGCAGAGAGCAGTGCCTATGTGTGATTAGCATTGAACAGCAATGTCCTGTAATGTCAGCATTTTTAATGGCCTTTCTTCTTGAAGGTCAACTTGAAAATCCGTTGACATTTCGATGGCAGAATGATAGCATGAAATAGGTAAAGGAATTCGGCGCATGAAAAGATGACATTTCCTTGTGTTTGGTGTAGTTTGATACTTATATTGGTCCAAAATAAAGAGAAGAAAGGACTTGAAGTATAGTATTCAAAATAACGTTTAGAATTCCTCGTCACAGATTATGATCTCCTAACAAAATGACAATTACACGTTCAATACATTTCCAGGCCTAATGTAAATGCTTCTGTGGACGGTTATACTGTATTGCTGAGGCGGCAGGTAACCTAGTGGTTAAGAGCGTCGGGCCAGTAACGGAAAGGTCGCTGGTTCTAATCCCCAAGCCGACTAGGTGAACAATCAGTCGATGAGCCCTTGAGCAAGGCACTTAACCCTGATTGCTTCTGTAAACAACAAGGAGCAACTGATGAAGGTAATTGTTCTGCCAGAGGTTAGGATATCAACAGTTGTTGTGTTTGATCAAATGCACAATCTTTGAAAAACCTCAAATAACATGAATTACTGTTGGTGTCTTCATACACTAAAATATATACAGACAGATAGGTATACACAAAAACACACCGGCACAACCATTGACTTTCCTTCCTACTTCCAGAGCTCTTATTTTCTCTATAGGGGTGGAAATCAGCCTCGTTCCCACCCAGATTACCACGCTCATTTCTGCCTCTTAGAGCTGGGATTTAGAGCCATACACTGACTAAGAGCACTGGATTATGGGGGATTAGCCACCCAAGTCTCCAAACAGGGCTACCCCACCAGTGTGTGTGTGTGCATGTATGTATGCAGTGAGTCAGACAATGCAGCAATCAACTCATGAAAAACCTAGGAAGGCAGGGAGACTGTGGGGGAGATAGAGCCTGGCACAATCACACATAGACCAGGGGTTGCAACATTGTGGGACTATAATCATGTAGGAAAGTAATCGTTTTTACAGCATAACTATACAACCACATGTGACTATGTGATAGGAACCTATACGCGCTCTCATGGCCACCCCAATGCATTACGGATCCTGTTGTATTGGAGGTGTTAACCGTGTTGTAACATTGTCATTGGATATTGACGAGCAACCAGACCTTCAGCTGCAAATGACTGACACGGGGGGCCTGAAGGAGTCCCGGGAAAACGCAGAGCCCAGTTCTAATCGTCGCCTTACCAGCGAGGCTACTCACCCTGGCTACATTCACATAGTCATCATCTGACAGAGTGTCTAGCATCTGCATCACAGAGGACTTCATCAGCTTCAGGGTGAGTCCACTGACACTGCCACTCCTACAGACACAACAGAGCACAACCAACAGATCATTGAGCCATACAGTTCAACCTAAACGGCTCCGTCTTACAACCTCGTCCAGGTAGGATGGCGTACCCATAGGAGGCTATACAGTGACGCTCCCTCTGCTCGTTTATACTGTGTTGAGTATTTACAGGTTGGGGATCTGGCGTAGGACACACAAAAACAGTCTTAATCTATCCTCTCATTCCTCCCAAGACCCAACCCCAGTTTATTTCAGCATGCATTCAGGAAAAATAATCTTCGTATTGTACTGCTAAGACATGGGTGGGTACAAGAGCAAGAGGTCTGTGAAAATAAACACGATCGACATGGGAGTCTAGAATCTCCTCTGATCGGGGTAAACCAACAGGTGGCACTAGAGACCTTTACTGTCGCTGCTGAGAGAGGACAGGAGGGAGGAGAGAGGGAGAAGGAAAGACAGGAGGGAGGAGAGAGGGAGAAGGAAAGACAGGAGGGAGGAGAGAGGGAGAAGGAAAGACAGGAGGGAGGAGAGAGGGAAAAGGAAAGACAGGAGGGAGGAGAGAGGGAGAAGGAGAGACAGGAGGGAGGCGAGAGGGAGAAGGAAAGACAGGAGGGAGGAGAGAGGGGGAAGGAAAGACAGGAGGAAGGAGAGAGGGAGAAGGAAAGACAGGAGGGAGGAGAGAGGGAGAAGGAAAGACAGGAGGGAGGAGAGAGGGAGAAGGAAAGACAGGAGGGAGGCGAGAGGGAGAAGGAAAGACAGGAGGGAGGAGAGAGGGAGAAGGAAAGACAGGAAGGAGGGAGGAGAGAGGGGGAAGGAAAGACAGGCGGGAGGAGAGTGGGAGAAGGAAAGACAGGAAGGAGGGAGGAGAGAGGGAGAAGGAAAGACAGGAGGGAGGAGAGGGGGGAAGGAAAGACAGGAAGGAGGGAGGAGAGAGGGAGAAGGAAAGACTGGAGGGAGGAGAGAGGGAGAAGGAAAGATAGGAGGGAGGAGAGAGGGAGAAGGAAAGACTGGAAGGAGGGAGGAGAGAGGGAGAAGGAAAGACTGCATCTACTCACACATCCACAATGATGATCATGTCCTTGGGAGAGGATGCCCCTTGGATGTACCTGTTCAAGAAAGAAAGATGTGTTTAACAAATTGTATTAGTCTTCACTGCGTTTAATTGAACTGGTAGATTTGACGGGGATCCTAGGTTACAATAAACTGGGCTATGTTAATATGTAGCAACCAGAGCATATTTAAATGCTGAAATTGAGTATTAGCTTGCAAGAGCTGTGTCTAAATGGATTCTAAGCTTTGTTGAGAATGGTTGAGGCAAGTGAATGGAGTCCCGGCTTAGCTAAGGTTCACTTACAGTATAGGTAAAGCTATGTTTGCATGTTGAGCAACCTGTATGTGTATACAGTCTAAGTAATCTGAGTCGTCTTTAGACAGAGTTTGTTTTATACTCAGTTTGAGTCCGAACTAAACAGATTTCAGTCATGTTTCTAAGCAGGCTGAGCCGAGCTGACCTGTGTTTTGGGTCGTCTGAACAGATTTCAGTCATGTTTCTAAGCAGGCTGAGCCGAGCTGACCTGTGTTTTGGGTCGTCTGAACAGATTTCAGTCATGTTTCTAAGCAGGCTGAGCCGAGCTGACCTGTGTTTTGGGTCGTCTGCACTAAGCGCTGTCTGCCAGTACAATAAGAGCTACTGCTGATTCTCTAGTCCCTCAATGACGCACCAGTCCGGTGTCAAACACATTCTTTACTCTGCCGGTCCTTTTGTCAGCTCGAGACACAAGCTGCTTAACACCATTATGCTACAGTTGCAAAGCTACTCCTAAAATAGGGCAGCTATGCGTGTGTGTGTGTGTGTGTGTGTGTGTGTGTGTGTGTGTCAGTCATGATGGTGCAGGGCGTGTCTGTGGGGGAGCAGAAACACAGCAGCAAAGTGAACCAAAGATGCTAGACACTTTGTTGTCCTGGAAAAGCCACAAACACAAACGTCTGCCCACTGCTGATAGAGGCTGACATATAGAGGCAAATTGGAATGCACTCATTCCCTTCCAACTGCAATTAAAATCCCATTACACCTGACACAAATGGAGTAGAGATTGACGTAACGTTACAGGGCTCCTCTGGGTCAGCTTGGCGGGGGGTTTCAAATGTTAGCGTTTAGTTCGTTTGGCATTCTGAGGCGCGAGCGAAGCAGAGGCAGACCGATCATCAGTAGTCTCTTTCTGCTTTTTGTCAGCGGTTCCGCTGTGTGTGGAGGCAGGCCAGCTGCCTGTGGGCCAGTTAGATGCTTTTCTTATGCCGGGCCAGGGCCGATAGAGAGGTAGAGAGGAACTGAGTCCTGGTAGGCCTCACTGTTGCTGCTCCCACAAGCCCCAGCCCATCACTTCACTGGCAGGCACCGCGCCACCACTCCAACCTGCACAGTGACCCCTGACCTCTGTTCCACTGCTGTCCCTCTGCACCGACGTGGCCCTGAATCCCAGCTTCAAACACAACCGGGGCCTCACTCTCCTGAAACCCTTCTGAACCCCCCCCCCCCCCCCCCCCCCCCATAACCAGCACCATCACCGCTGACACTCGAGAGATCGATTCACCGTGCATGCCCAGAATAGGCAGAAGTGTGTGGGGGAGGGGGGGAAATCCAATTATTTTTCATAACAGAGAACGCCACATCAAAGGTAGAATTTCCACAGCACTATGTGGCATTTGAAATCAGGTCTGGAACCATGAAGTGTATTGGCATGACTTTTATCAATTTAATTACGGAAATCTTAATTTGAGAAAGAGAGTGCACGGGGAGAGGGAAAGGGGAGAGAGAAGAGAGTTAGACTGCACGCAGTGATGGCTTCATTCTGTGGCTAGATGGAGTTGTGAAAGTGGTCGTCGATGCGGCACCAAACCCAGTCAGAATGTGCACCACGTCTCCACACCGGGGCACCAGAGAAAGCTCAGCCCAGATATTCAAGGAATGGCCCTTTTGGTGAAGGGCTTCAGACCTGAGTAACTGAGTGGCGGGAGGATTTCATTAAATCCTCTAACTCGTCTCATTCTCTCAGTGGACTCTAGTGCTTTCATATGGCTGAAGTTATTCATGGGCTAAATGTTAATGAGAGGGGCACAGCCGACTTCCATTACTGGTTCAACCTCAGTTGCCCCACACTCACATCACACAGTCAAATGCGGAGCTGTCATTAGCTCCCCATATGTCTCAGGGGGAAAACAATGTCACTTCAAGAGAGACTATTTCTCTTGGGGGTTTGTCTAAAGAGAGAGGCAGCATTGATCAGCTGCAACGAGGTTTAAGAGGAGTTTAACAGAAGATGGAGAGAAGCTGAGTGTGTGATGCGGGGGGGTGGGGTTGGAGTGGGGTGGGATCACTTGCGACAGAAGTTATAGCGCTGCCACGGCTGATCTTTCCATAGATTGCCGTGCTGCGTCTGACTCTCTCTCTCTCTCTCTCTCTCTCGCTCTCTCTGTCTCTCCGTCTGTCTCTCTGTGTCTCTGTCTGTCTGTCTGTCTGTCTGTCTGTCTCTCTGTCTGTCTCTCTCTCTCTCTCTCTCTGTCTCTCTCTGTCTCTCCATTCCTAAAAGTCAATTGTATTTATTCCTGCTTTCAAGCAAGCAAGTGAGGGGGGATGAGTGGGGTGAGGGTTTTTTTCCATCTCCAGCCTGATGTATAGTAGTAGTTCCATGGTGATAAAACATAATGGATTGAAGCTTATAGTGATATGTCTGCTGCATCTGATCCTCTATATTTGCCTCATGGATCCAGATGTGTTGTTTCTGCATGGGTTCCATTCTGTAATTAACTCTTAGCTCCTGCCCGCTGATGCCATTCTTTCCCTGTCATTACCCAGTCTCCTGCGTGCCAGAGCCAGGTGACGAGCAGATGGACCTGGCTGGTGCTGAACTGAGCCCAGGCACTCGCCCATCCCTGCCTGTCCATGCCCACCGCCCCAACAACACCATCCCTGCCTGTCCCTGCCCACCACCCCACTAACACTATCCCTGCCTGTCCCTACCCACCACCCCACTAACACTATCCCTACCTGTCCCTGCCCACCACCCCACTAACACTATCCCTGCCTGTCCCTGCCCACCGCCCCAACAACACCATCCCTGCCTGTCCCTACCCACCACCCCACTAACACTATCCCTGCCTGTCCCTGCCCACCATCCCACTAACACTATCCCTGCCTGTCCCTGCCCACCGCCCCAACAACACCATCCCTGCCTGTCCCTACCCACCACCCCACTAACACTATCCCTGCCTGTCCCTACCCACCACCCCACTAACACTATCCCTGCCTGTCCCTACCCACCACCCCACTAACACTATCCCTGCCTGTCCCTGCCCACCACCCCACTAACACTATCCATGCCTGTCCCTACCCACCACCCCACTAACACTATCCCTGCCTGTCCCTACCCACCACCCCACTAACACTATCCCTGCCTGTCCCTGCCCACCATCCCACTAACACTATCCCTGCCTGCCTCTACCCACCACCCCACTAACACTATCCCTGCCTACCTCTACCCACCACCCCACTAACACTATCCCTGCCTGCCTCTACCCACCACCCCACTAACACTATCCCTGCCTGTCCCTGCCCACCACCCCACTAACACAATCCCTGCCTGTCCCTGCCCACCACCCCACTAACACTATACCTGCCTGTCCCTGCCCACCACCCCACTAACACTATCCCTGCCTGTCCCTACCCACCACCCCACTAACACTATCCCTACCTGTCCCTGCCCACCACCCCACTAACACTATCCCTGCCTGTCCCTGCCCACCGCCCCAACAACACCATCCCTGCCTGTCCCTACCCACCACCCCACTAACACTATCCCTGCCTGTCCCTGCCCACCATCCCACTAACACTATCCCTGCCTGTCCCTGCCCACCGCCCCAACAACACCATCCCTGCCTGTCCCTACCCACCACCCCACTAACACTATCCCTGCCTGTCCCTACCCACCACCCCACTAACACTATCCCTGCCTGTCCCTACCCACCACCCCACTAACACTATCCCTGCCTGTCCCTGCCCACCACCCCACTAACACTATCCATGCCTGTCCCTACCCACCACCCCACTAACACTATCCCTGCCTGTCCCTACCCACCACCCCACTAACACTATCCCTGCCTGTCCCTGCCCACCATCCCACTAACACTATCCCTGCCTGCCTCTACCCACCACCCCACTAACACTATCCCTGCCTACCTCTACCCACCACCCCACTAACACTATCCCTGCCTGCCTCTACCCACCACCCCACTAACACTATCCCTGCCTGTCCCTGCCCACCACCCCACTAACACAATCCCTGCCTGTCCCTGCCCACCACCCCACTAACACTATACCTGCCTGTCCCTGCCCACCACCCCACTAACACTATCCCTGCCTGTCCCTACCCACCACCCGACTAACACCATCCCTGCCTGTCCCTGCCCACCACCCCATTAACACTATCCCTGCCTGTCTCTACCCACCGCCCCAACAACACTATCCCTGCCTGTCCCTGCCCACCACCCCACTAACACTATCCCTGCCTGTCCCTGCCCACCGCCCCACTAACACTATCCCTGCCTGTCCCTGCCCACCACCCCACGAACACTATCCCTGACTGTCCCTGCCCACCACCCCACTAACACCATCCCTGCCTGCCTCTACCCACCACCCCACTAACACTATCCCTGCCTGTCCCTGCCCACCGCCCCACTAACACTATCCCTGCCTGTCCCTGCCCACCACCCCACTAACACTATCCCTGACTGTCCCTGCCCACCACCCCACTAACACCATCCCTGCCTGCCTCTACCCACCACCCCACTAACACTATCCCTGACTGCCTCTACCCAACACCCCACTAACACCATCCCTGCCTGTCCCCCCCCCCCCCCACAACACTATCCCTGCCTGTCCCTACCCACCACCCCACTAACACTATCCCTGCCTGTCCCTGCCCACCGCCCCACTAACACTATCCCTGCCCGTCCCTGCCCACCACCCTGACTGTCCCTGCCCACCACCCCACTAACACCATCCCTGCCTGCCTCTACCCACCACCCCACTAACACTATCCCTGCCTGTCCCTGCCCACCGCCCCACTAACACTATCCCTGCCTGTCCCTGCCCACCACCCCACTAACACTATCCCTGACTGTCCCTGCCAACCACCCCACTAACACCATCCCTGCCTGCCTCTACCCACCACCCCACTAACACTATCCCTGACTGCCTCTACCCAACACCCCACTAACACCATCCCTGCCTGTCCCCCCCCCCCCCCCCACAACACTATCCCTGCCTGTCCTTGCCCATCGCCCCAACAGCACCATCCCTGCCTGTCCCTGCCCACCGCCCCAACAACACTATCCCTGCCTGTCCCTGCCCACCACCCCAACAACACCATCCCTGCCTGTCCCTGCCCACCGCCCCAAAAACACCATCCCTGCCTGTCCCTGCCCACCGCCCCAACAACACCATCCCTGCCTGTCCCTGCCCACCGCCCCAACAACACCATCCCTGCCTGTCCCTGCCCACCGCCCCAACAACACCATCCCTGCCTGTCCCTGCCCACCGCCCCAACAACACTATCCCTGCCTGTCCCTGCCCACCACCCCAACAACACCATCCCTGCCTGTCCCTGCCCACCACCCCAACAGCACAATCCCTGCCTGTCCCTGCCCACCACCCCAACAACACCATCCCTGCCTGTCCCTGCCCACCACCCCAACAACACCATCCCTGCCTGTCCCTGCCCACCACCCCAACAACACCATCCCTGCCTGTCCCTGCCCACCACCCCAACAACACCATCCCTGCCTGTCCCTGCCCACCACCCCAACAACACCATCCCTGCCTGTCCCTGTCCCTGCCCACCACCCCAACAACACCATCCCTGCCTGTCCCTGCCCACCACCCCAACAACACCATCCCTGCCTGTCCCTGTCCCTGCCCACCACCCCAACAACACCATCCGCCACCAGCTATTCAGCCATGCCACTGCCACACACCCTCACAGAACCTCTCCCTCTCTCTCTCTCTCTCCCTCTCTCTCGTCTCTCTCTCTCTCTCTCTCTCTCCCCCTCTCTCTCTCCTCTCTCTCTCCCCCTCTCTCTCTCCTCTCTCTCTCCCTCTCTCTCTCTCTCTCTGTTGTTACATGGAAATGACTCTACATAAGCGAATAAAACCACAGTCCTTAATGAGAGCCACTGTGTAAGTGTGCACACGATGAGGAATACGAGTAGGCTGATGTCTGCGTGTGCACTTCATCAGAGGTAGCTGTTTCGACCAATGTTTTAAACGAGCAAATCAAAGTAAACACTTTGTCACACACTAGTAATAACATAAAACATATGACAACATAAAACAGTCAAAATGTTTTGTTTGAGCGGCAGGTCTCAAGGCAGAGGCACAGCATTAAATGACAACAGATTAAAGCTGCGAAATTGGCACCCGCAGAAGAAAAAACATCTTAAAAAGAACACATTAAGCAACCAGTAGAATACAATGACATATTCTGCGTGGCAGTGATTGTATTTCTGTCCCTTCGTGGCAGTCTGGTAAAAGAGTCTCATTGGAATTCATGAAATAGTTTTCTCGCGGAGCGGCGCTGTAAAATCAATACATTAACTGTGCTGGGGGGCTAACACTCTCAGAAGATTGTGTTTATGTACCCTGACCCGTTTCCCTGAGTGGGGTGCATTACATTTGAATCGAGGGGAATTATCTACGTACTTTCCAGATAATACACAATGATAAAACACTCAAATGGCCTAGGTTAATCTTATTCGAGAATCAAGTATGCGTGTGTGTGGGCGTCTGCGTGTGCGTGTGTGTGGGCGTCTGCGTGTGCGTGTGTGTGGGCGTCTGCGTGTGCGTGTGTGTGATTGTGGGAGTAGGTGTGCATGAGTGCAAGTTTCTATGAATACCTGCATGTGTGTGTTTCTGAATGTACGTACACACTGAGTGTATGAGACTTTAGGAACACCTCCCTAATATTGAGTTGCACCCCCCTTTTGCCCTCAGAACAGCCTTAGTTCGTCGTGGCGTGGACTCCACAAGGTGTCGAAAGCGTTCCACAGGGATGCTGGCCCATGTTGACTCCAACGCTTCCCGCAGTTGTGTCAAGTTGTCTGGATGTCCTTTGGGTGGTGGACCATTCTTGATACACACGGGAAACGGCTGAGCGTGAAAAACCCAGAAGCATTGCAGTTCATACACACAAACCGGTGCGCCAGGCACCTACTACCATACCCCATTCAAACGCACTTTTGTCTTGCCCATTCACCCTCTGAATGGCACACACACACAACCCACGTCTCAATTGGCTGAAGGCTTTCAAATCCTTCTTTAACCTCTCGGCTCCCATTCGTCTACAGTGATTGAAGTGGATTTAACAGGTGACATCAATAAGGGGGGATCCTCGATTTCACCTGGATTCACCCGGTCTGTGTCATGGAAAGAGCAGGTGTTCCTAATTTTTTGCACACTCCGAATACATTGCACCGGATGCATAGAGAGGATGTATATACCTATCTATGAGTTGCAGTGTTTTGTATGCACATCCTGTGAGCGAGTGAATATTAACCGTGTGTGTTGTTGTGATGATGGGTTTATTATTTTATGGACTCCTGCTCTCTTAGTGCTCCTGTGGATGTGGCTGCTGAATGAAGATTAAATTAAGATAAAATAAATATAGGAGGATGTGGCCCAGAGAGCCTGCAGGAGAAAGAGATGTTGTCTGTCTTTTATTTATTTGACTTTTGGCTGATAATTTGAGGGGGTTGATACCAAGAGACACATTTCCATATTTCAGGTTATGCCCATAGTACGAAATATTATAAATAATTTATATGTTATGGTAAATGTATAAAATCGGTAAATGGTAAGACATTTGAATTCAAAACATTCAACAGTAGCTACACATTCTTCTACTATACTATGATGGATTTACAGATTTGGAGTTGAATTACTTAAGTCGCATGCCTCATGGGCCCAAGGTCACTATTTCCAATGGAACAAGAGATGGGAAAACATTCCGACTGTGACGCCACAGTCATGGTTATCGATTTACGCTACAGTCAAAGAGACAGAGAAGCTTTCCCTTGGACGAACCCACTCCCTGCAGGAGGAGTGAGTGAGGAGAATGGGAGAGGCAGGTAGGAAGGGAGGCAAGCACAGAGGCTCCAGGCGTTTGGGCCATGGCATTTTGGGAGGCTCATCTCCTGGCTGGGATTGACTAGAAGCCATAATATTTACTGAGAAGGTAGATTGACTTTTCAGAGAAATCAATATCTGTTATGGCCCTGCACGCTGTACTGAACCTGGAAGGTAATGGGATCTCTGCAACGCTTGGCTAACAGAACTCCATGCCTCTCTCTCTCTCTCTCTCTCATTCTCTCCTCACCTCTCTTCCTTGACTTCCTTAACAGGCTTTATAATGGACCAATGTTAATAATTAATGTCAGAGCAATTGGAGACAATTAAGTGTGTTGACTGGACCATTCATTTTCCCGAGGCCCGTTAGTGGGGGAGCACAGCAGACAGACAGATGGAGGGAGCCCATCTGTGGAGGCAGCGAGCTACGCAGCCTCATCTTCTCCCTTTCCCCGATTTCCTCAAAGGATTACACACTTTACACACTTTACACACGCACGCACGCACGTACACACACACACACACACACACACACACACACACACACACACACACACACACACACACACACACACACACACACACACACACACAGAGCACCCCAGCTGGCATATCATATCAGGTCAACCAGCCCTAAACTCATTCCCGTAAAAAGGTGAAGGTCTTTTAGGCCACACACTGTGCACACAAGCCATCCTTTTATTTCCTCCTGAAAATCACATTTCAGACTTAGTGTCAGTGTCGGGGTTATCCCTGACAACAACCAAAAAAAACACATGAAACTGCAAATTTGACTGTGTGTTTTTTGTAAGGGATGAAGCGTGTTCCTGCGGTTGCATCTGTGCAATCTAGCTGCATATCGCTCAGTAGTATGAGGGAGTGTTGATGTGTGTGTGGGTTGGCTGTTGGGTTTGTGGGGGAGGATTCTTGTATGTGCATCTACATGTGCAGGCGAGTGTGTGTTTGTGTGAAAGGATGTGTGGGTATGTGTATATATATGCATGTGAGTTACCTCCATTCCCCTTTAAAGGTCTATTTATCTATTGCTGTCCCCTAACAAACACGTGAATGGCTTACCTAACCCAGTGGGTGGCCTTTTAGCCCCATGCGATTGGCTGACCCCTCCAGAGAGTGTCACAACCGAAGACAGCGTGTTAGACCATAATCACACAAGCATGACCTGCCACATCATGGCACTCCCTGCCACGGCCCCGCCACTCAACACGGCATGGGCACAGGTTGCTAGGAAACAGGGCACAGGAGCTTTCAGAGAGGATGGAGAGAAAGTCGGAGACCAACAGGCAGAGAAGAGAAGCATGGGAACAATGACAGTGACAAACATGGAGGACCAGGGGGTGACATGGTGCTCTTCAGTGGAAAGCATCCACCCCTGTCTTCCCCTGTCACATCCTCTGTCTCCAGACTCCCTTCCTTCCTCTCAGCTCTCTCTCCATCTCTCTCGAGTGGCGCAGCGGTCTAAGGCACTGCATCTCAGTGCTGGAGGCGTCACTACAGATGCCCTGGTTTGAATCCAGGCTGTATCACAACCGACCATGATTGGGAGTCCCTTAGGGCGGCGCACAATTGGCCCAGCATTGTCCGGGTTTGGCCGGTGTAGGCTGTCATTGTGAATAAGAATTTGCTCTTAACTGACTTGCCTCGTTAAGTGAAGGTTAAATCCCCCAAAAATGTAACCCCCTCTCCCTCTCTCAAATCCACGTTCCTCTCTGCCTCAAGGAAGACTCTTCTCCTGTGTGAGGGAATTCAAATGGGTTGTCGTATACACCGAGTGTATAAAACATTAGGAGCACCTGCTCGTTCTCTACACAGACATGATCCTCCTCTTAACTTGTCAGCGGCGTCCTGCAGCCCATTGTTAACACAAACAGCCCAATTATTGGCGGCGTCGTCATGTTCACGTGGAGGTCTACAGTGTTTTACAGGCATTGTGTGAAGGCCCATGTCTGCCAGAGCAGAGGCATTGCAGGGACACTTTCTCCCAGAGTGTTAACTCAATTAGTCTGTCAGGAAGAGCCTGTATTACTTCCTCATTCCGAAACGCTGGGAAACAACCTGGAGCTCAGCTAAACACAGGCTTCTCACACATCTTTAACGGCAACTCTGACCTTCTGAGCAGAATCCGTACGTCTCAGTTTTATATGAGTAGGCCGGTGAGTGTGCTGAACACACATCTCTGTATGTAATAGTATGTTAATGGAAATGTGTAACAAAGCAGACTCTTGTTGATGTCGGTATAAATACGTTGCTTATTTACCTGACAGATCCATCTCTGGAGTGGACTGTATAAGTGTTTGAATCGTATACCGTGGGAGTTTGCTGTTTGTCTCAGTGCATTGTCCTCCGGGCCCATCCATCACCTCTGGCCAACCCTTGGCCTAAACAGCCAACCAAGCTATGCTGGAGCTGGACACAGGCAGACAGCCTGGGATGGAAACCGGCATCACCTCTAATCAATGTGGCTGTCATGATTATGTCCGGTGTGCTTTAATCTGCAACCAGGCAACAGGCAGCTCTTAAACAGAGCTGAAGAGACAGCGACAGGGAGAGGCAGGACGGAGGGGTGAGGGTGTAGGGGAAAGGGGGCCGTTTGGCCTCACACACTCGGTGCTGTCGGAAACGTCAAACCGCCGTGCTCTGTGAGTCCCTGGCCCTGGCTAAGATCTGACACACAGCAGGGATTCACGAACCAAATGGCAGGTGAACACTTAACGCAACACAGCAATGGTACCACTCCATATCGTATTTGCCACTTGGCTGCGGTCCTTCTAGCTGAAGAAAATGTATTTTCTCTTGTAACTCACTGAGATAAATAGGGGTTAGATAATGCTTTAACCTCAATGGCCTGAAACAAAGGAGAGAACTATTCTATTAAGCTTGGGGGGGGGGGGGGGGGGGGGGGGGGGGGGGGGGGGGGGGGACTAACATCTATAATAGACCAAAAGCTTACAAGAACACAATAAAAGACTGGTTACATTGGATTTCACAACACAATACACGGAGAAGGTTCTAACAAAGATGTAAGATAGCCACGGCTTTAATATTTGAAATTAGAATATGTGGCATTCTATAGGCAATAAAACCATCCCCCCCCCCCCCCCCAAATTCATTGAGATGTTGCAAGTGTATTGGGAGCAGAACCTTTCATGTTAAACAAATATGTCCTTTCCTAATATTATTGTCCTTCGGTTGAATAGAATATCCCATAATAAAAGAAGGATTCTGTAGGCAAATAAATAGCAGATGAATCCCATGTAAATGGCCTTAGGCTGGCCCCCTGGTGGGAGAACATCTGAATGGAAAACCTGTAGGGCCTCTCTATCGCATATAAGAGGAAGAAAACAGAACATGGACGTCAGTACTCACCATGGTCGCCTGCGCACGTCATACAGGTCAATCTTATTGGGTGCTCTCCAAGGAGTGGCTGGAAAAAGGAGGAACACAAAACATCATTCTGCTACTTGATCTCTTTTTTGTTTTGTTTTTTTGATCTCTCATTTTTACCCCCAATTTTGTGGTATCCAATTGGTAGTTACAGTGTTGTCCCATCGCTGCTACTCCCCTATGGACTCGGGAGAGGCGAAGGTCAAAAGCCATACGTCCTCCGAAACACGACCCTGCCAAGCCGCACTGCTTGCTTAACCCGGAAGCCAGCTGCACCAATGTGCTGGCGACGAAGTCAGCTTTCAGGCGCCGGCCCGCCACAAGGAGTCGTTAGAGCGCGATGGGAAAAGGAAATCCCGGCTGGCCAAACCCTCCCCTAAACTGGACAACACTGGGCCAATTGTGGGTCTCCCGGTCAACAGCCGGCTGTGACACAGCCTGGGATTGAACCCGGGGCTGTAGTGACGCCTCAAGAACTGCGATGCAGTGCGGTAGACCGCTGCGCCACTCGGGAGAACTTGATCTCTTTTACCTCTATGTCTATACAATAGTTCTAGTGAACGTTGATAATATCCTTATTAACAATGGTCTAGGACTTACCTGGGTAGTATCTTGTGACCCCCGTCGAGCTGCCGAACACCTGCCAGCGCAGAGAGCTGTCCTCCCGGCGGTTATCAATAAACACCCTCTCCAGAGCCTGGGTCCAGTTCAGCTCATTCAGAATGACTGGTGCTGCAGGGCAGGAGGAGAGGAGAGGAGGGGAGGGCGGAGGAGATGAGAGGAGACACTATGAGCACAGCCACGGAGGTACAGTACATGTCCAATCAACATAGTTTTGACACTATGATTTGACTGTTGGAGGTTTAATGTTCCTTGAAAAATGTAGATTTGCAAAGGAATAGTTTGACAGTAATAAAACGAGAGTTCAGTTCACGTAACAGGGTTGACCTTAAAAAAGGGGACAGTTTTTTTTTATTACCTTAAAATGAATCACTAATCACATTAAATACATAATGATCTTTGGAAATGACTTTGTCAAACCTATGAAATAAATAGGGCTTGACAGTGATGGTGAAAACTTTGAGTTTCAAATCTTCCTTGGAGTAACAGAGGATGTTTAGAGGGACACGTCAAAATGGTGACTTTTGACCCTTCATCAAGTTTCCATTTAAAATGTATTCAATTTTCTATATTAAAGGACACTTCATTTAATATAACAGCCTTTTAAAATTCTACAATTCTACAATTTCTACTTAAAATATCAAAGGGACGCAAGAAAGGCACTCATTTCGTGGAATGACCCTTATACTGTGTGTCCAGGTCAGGATAATGTAAACACAAAACAATACAATCTCTCTTCTGGCTGAATAACCTTGTCCACTCTGACAGTGTGGTCAGACTTCATAAAAATGTATATATGCAATCAGCTGTCCCCGATCCGGAGGTGGTCCTCAGCAGTGTGGAGCAGGCATCGCTGTAATCTGGACGATATCTATACGGTGGAGAGCAGTGGAGGAATCACACCTGACATTGGTTGAGGTCATGTGTCACTGCATATGTGGAGACAGCAGTTTGGACGATGCTTCATTTGAATAGAGAGGGAAAATAATGGTGCTATTCATGCTGCTGCTATTTCCCCACAGAGCCAATCAAAACAGCTTGACTGTCTCTCTCTCTGTGTGTGTGTGTGTGTGTGTGTGTGTGTGTTTGTGTGTGTGTGTGTGTGTGTGTGTGTGTGTGTGTGTGTGTGTGTGTGTGTGTGTGTGTGTGGCCTGCAGTGTAGATGGCTGACATTACAATAAAGGCGGCTCACATCTGCATAATACTCCCAGTCAGCGTGTGTGTGTGTGTGTGTGTGTGTATTTAAGTTAAGGTCACAGCTATATCTCACAGGCCAGTAGTACTTTATGAAAGAACGGGACCGCCAATTGCTGAAGCGCGTAGCGCGTAAAAATCGTCTGCAACAACTCACTACCGAGTTCCAAACTGCCTCTGGAAACAACGTCAGCACGATTACTGTTCGTAGGGAACTTCATGAAATGGGTTTCCATGGCCGAGCAGCCACACACAAGTCTAATGCGCCATCCCAAGCGCCGGCTGGAGTGGTGTAAAGCTCGCCGCCATTGGACTCTGGAACAGTGGAAACTCGTTCTCTGGAGTGATGAATCCCACTTCACCATTTGGAAGTCCGACGGACAAATCTGGGTTTGGCGGAGGCCAGGAGAACGCTACCTGCCCGAATGCACAGTGCCAATTGTAAAGTTTGGTGGAGGAGGAATGTTTTTCATGGTTTGGGTTAGTTCCAGTGAAGGGAAATCTTAACTCTACACTATACAATGACATTCTAGATGATTTTGTGCTTCCAACTATGTGGCAACAGTTTAGGGAAGGCCCTTTCCTGTTTCAGCATGACAATGCCCCCATGTACAAAGCGAGGTCCATACAGAAATGGTTTGTCGAGATTGGTGTGGAAGAACTTGACTGGCCTACACAGAGCCCTGACCTTAACCCCATCAAACACCTTCGGGATGAATTGGAACGCCGACTGAGAGCCAAGCCTAATCGCCCAACATCACTGCCCGACCTCACTAATGCTCATGTGGCTGAATGGAATCAAGTCTGATTAATGTGGTATTTTGTTTCCTGACACAAGAACAAGCCAGTTGATCCGAATATATAATGGAGTATCAGAATTTGCTGTCTGTCTAGACAGAAAAAGACTTTGAAGTCAGATTTTGCAGTAAAAAAAGCAAGTCCCCGCAGCAATGTTCCAAACATCGAGTGGGAAGCCTTCGCAGAAGAGTCTAAGCTGTTACAGCAGCAAGGGTTACCAAGTCCATATTAATGCCCATCATTTTTGAATGAGATGTTCGACAAGCAAGTGTCCACATACTTTTTCCCCCCTGCATGTCGCTCTCCCCCTCTCTCCCCTTCCATTAATACCATACATGTCCTGCTATTTCTCTCTCACCTTGCATCCTGTGCTCGAATGCCATCCACCCCGCCAACGCACCCTCCACCACCTTCCCCCACCCTTGAGCTGCTGCCACAGAGAAAGGCTTTCACGTCCTGTTTAATAGCTGAGCTGGAGTCAGAAGATGGGGCGCGCAATCAGAGGTTTAATGGGCGCCTGATTAAAGGAGAAACAGGACGAGACGCTGAGCTGAGGAGAACTTCACTGGCTTTCCTGATTTAATTACTCAGCCAACCACAGCCAGATAAGCCCCTGAACCTCCAAGTCCAGCTTCTCTCCCCTTCTCGTTTGAATTTCACACAAATAAACGATCATTATCCACTTTTCCCATGATTTTCAATTACTGCGCCGAGTTGCTGATGAGCTGTCAGGTTAGAGAGAGAGAGAGAGAGAGAGAGAGAGGAGAGAAGAGGCCCGACCTGCCCCCACCCCCGCCCTCGCCCCCACCCAGCCGGCCTCTAAACACCACTCACACGCCTCATTTGCTGGAGCACTAATTCAAACATTAGTATTCACACTATTTTGTTTAACACTGAAACATTCCGTTGTTGAATTGCCCAGAAACTATTACATTCAAAGTCAAAGTTAGATAGTTAAACTGAGGATGTTTTGTATAGAACCTCTTCAAAATTCAAACAAGCTAGCTGTTAGTGAAAGGCCTGCCGTCTCTTGCTTTGTAACACACGAACACGCGCACGCACCCACGCGAGCACACACATACACAAACATGCACACATACACCAGCACTAACCAGTGACTGGAGGGGAGGAACATATGAGAGCCAAATTGCTCTTGTCACCAAGGGGAGCGCCTCAACATGTTTTCCACTAAATTCAGAGACATAATCACAAAAAAAGAAGAATGAAAGGAGAAGAGCAGGATGGAGAGAATTTTACAGATGTAGATAAATAGAGGAACAAACAGGGAGCGAGAGAGAGAGACAAGAGAGAGAGAGGCAAGAGAGAGAGAGACAAGAGAGAGAGACAAGAGAGAGAGAGACAAGAGAGAGAGACAAGAGAGCGAGAGGCAAGAGAGAGATACAAGAGAGAGAGAGAGAGAGAGAGGCGAGAGAGAGAGACAAGAGAGAGAGAGACAAGAGAGAGAGAGGCAAGAGAGAGAGAGACAAGAGAGAGAGAGAGACAAGAGAGAGAGAGGCAAGAGAGAGCGAGACAATAGAGAGAGAGGCAAGAGAGAGAGAGACAAGAGAGAGAGAGGCAAGAGAGAGAGAGGCAAGAGAGAGAGAGGCAAGAGAGAGAGAGAGGCAAGAGAGAGAGAGGCAAGAGAGAGAGAGACAAGAGAGAGAGAGACAAGAGAGAGAGAGACAAGAGAGAGAGACAAGAGAGAGAGAGGCAAGAGAGAGATACAAGAGAGAGAGAGAGAGAGAGAGAGGCGAGAGAGAGAGCCGAGAGAGAGAGAGACAAGAGAGAGAGAGGCAAGAGAGAGAGAGACAAGAGAGAGAGAGGCAAGAGAGAGAGAGAGACAAGAGAGAGAGGCAAGAGAGAGCGAGACAAGAGAGAGAGAGGCAAGAGAGAGAGAGACAAGAGAGAGAGAGGCAAGAGAGAGAGAGAGGCAAGAGAGAGAGAGGCAAGAGAGAGAGAGGCAAGAGAGAGAGAGAGGCAAGAGAGAGAGAGGCAAGAGAGAGAGAGAGAGGCAAGAGAGAGAGAGGCAAAAGAGAGAGAGGCAAGAGAGAGAGAGACAAGAGAGAGAGAGAGGCAAGAGAGAGAGGCAAGAGAGAGAGAGGCAAGAGAGAGAGAGACGAGAGAGAGAGAGGCAAGAGAGAGAGAGGCAAGAGAGAGAGAGGCAAGAGAGAGAGAGGCAAGAGAGAGAGAGGCAAGAGAGAGAGAGAGAGAGAGAGGCAAGAGAGAGAGGCAAGAGAGAGAGAGGCAAAAGAGAGAGAGGCAAGAGAGAGAGACAAGAGAGATAGAGACAAGAGAGAGAGAGAGACAAGAGAGAGAGAGAGACAAGAGAGAGAGAGACAAGAGAGAGAGAGACAAGAGAGAGAGAGGCAAGAGAGAGAGAGACAAGAGAGAGAGAGGCAAGAGAGAGAGAGGCAAGAGAGAGAGAGAGGCAAGAGGGAGAGAGAGGCAAGAGAGAGAGAGAGAGGCAAGAGAGAGAGAGGCAAGAGAGAGAGAGGCAAAAGAGAGAGAGGCAAGAGAGAGAGAGACAAGAGAGAGAGACAAGAGAGAGAGACAAGAGAGAGAGAGAGGCAAGAGAGAGAGAGAGAAGAGAGAGAGAGAGGCAAGAGAGAGAGAGAGGCAAGAGAGAGAGAGGCAAGAGAGAGAGAGAGAGACAAGAGAGAGAGAGGCAAGAGAGAGAGACAAGAGAGAGAGAGAGAGAGGCAAGAGAGAGAGACAAGAGAGAGAGAGAGAGAGGCAAGAGAGAGAGAGGCAAGAGAGAGAGAGAGGCAAGAGAGAGAGAGAGAGAGGCAAGAGAGAGAGAGGCAAGAAAGAGAGAGGCAAGAGAGAGAGAGGCAAGAGAGAGAGAGGCAAGAGAGAGAGAGGCAAGAAAGAGAGAGGCAAGAGAGAGAGAGGCAAGAGAGAGAGAGGCAAGAGAGAGAGGCAAGAGAGAGAGGCAAGAGAGAGAGAGAGAGGCAAGAGAGAGAGGCAAGAGAGAGAGAGACAAGAGAGAGAGAGGCAAGAGAGAGAGAGACAAGAGAGAGAGAGGCAAGAGAGAGAGAGGCAAGAGAGAGTGAGAGAGAGAGACAAGAGAGAGAGAGGCAAGAGAGAGTGAGAGAGAGAGAGACAAGAGAGAGAGAGAGGCAAGAGAGAGAGAGGCAAGAGAGAGAGAGAGAGCGAGGCAAGAGAGAGAGGCAAGAGAGAGAGCGAGAGAGTGACAGAGAGAGAGAGAGAGAGAGAGAGAGGCTAGAGAGAGACCAAGATAGTGACAGAGAGAGAGAGGCAAGAGAGCGAGAGAGTGAGAGAGTGAGAGATAAAGAGAGAGAGAGAGAGAGAGTTTCCTCCTGAGAGACCTGAAAGAGGCAAGCTGGTCCTAGGGCTCAACAATATACAGACTCTATTTCCTTCCACTGTGAAATACACCATGACAAAACAGACCCAGCTGCACTGTGCACTACCATTTCCTCAAAAAATATGTCAGGCTTTACAGTAAACATGGGCCATCTCAGTGGGCTGCTGCTACAGTAAACTACAGAATAACCACTGGCTTTTGGCAACTGTTGGCAAAGATACCAAATTGACACCAAAAGCATATTCATTATTGAAATAACTTAATAGGGCCAACACAATAGTGCCCTTCAAAGGGAAAATGCAGTAACTACGAATTTGGTCAAAAACCTGTTGTAATGGCTAGGTATATCATCTGGTTAATGTGGTATTTCGTTTCCTGACACAAGAACAAGCCAGTTGATCAGAATATATAATGGAGTGTCAGAAATTGCTGTCTGTCTAGACAGAAAAATACTTTGAAGGCCGATTTTGCAGTAAAAAAAAATACGTCATGACTGCGCTTTGCCTCTGCAGGGCAGAGTAGCTATAGCGCCCCAGAGTGTGTGTGGGCAGGGGGATTGTGTGTGTGTGTGTGTGTGTGTGTAAACACCACCTACTGTCTGAGTACCCTTGGCTCAAAGACATCCAGACAGGTCCCACCCCAGAAGACACGGGCCGGGAGTTTTATGCAGATGTGAGCCCCCTCTATTGTAATGTCAGCCAACCACACTGCAGGCCACACACACACACACACACACACGAGCGTATCGAAGAGAAAGGAATGCAAGCAAACAAATTCTCTTTGATTTATCCAGCTAGGATGTGCCATGACTTTTCTGGACAGTTGATAAAAATATACATTTCCCCAGTTGAAAAATTTGCACACGGAGGCGGACAGGGCCCCTGAGCGCTGTGTTGGGCTCATCTTTCACGTAAAACAGGCCTCTCTCTGATACCTTTAAAAGGTGATTCATCAGCTCGCCTGATGTATAAAGCACCCTTGGCTTTGCCCCTTTATGGAGCAGGACTGCACACCAAGTAGGAAACAATTATATGAGTGGGATCTACGGAATATCCCTGTGTGAGACCATCCCTCACATACACACAACGGACCCCCACTTCACACACATTATTCACGGTGCCATCAAAATTGATCTTTCCCTTCTGCCTAATATCAATCCAGTATTACAGTAAAACTAATACACACACTAATACACACACTAATACACACACACACACACACACACACACACACACACACACACACACACACACACACACACACACACACACACACACACACACACACACACACACACACACGGCTAGTGTAATATATCACAGGGTAAATACAAACGATCCCTCGTAAAAAAAAATCAATTTGGGATGATTGAACTCAAGCTATTAATGGACAAGACCTTTGTAATAACCATTATCATCGTCATCATCGTCGTGGAGATCTTTATGCCTTTCCTCTGATGAGTGGCCAGGAACCAGCTGCATGGTGGTTGCAATAGAACTTCAATTCCCCAATTCCTTTCAACAAACACATACAGTACTCATTTATTTTGAACACACACAGCACAGGGGTAGTCGTCTTTTTTTTTTTTACACTGGCAGATGGGGTTTATTTTTGGGACTCCAATGATGACATAGCCTGCGGAAATCAAAGAAGGGTAAAAATGCCACGCCCCCACGTCCTTCTCCTTCTCCAGCGTCCACCATCCACCTCGCTCTCTCCCCCCCTCTCTCTCTCTCTCTATCTCTCTCTCTCTCTCTCTCTCTCTATCTCTCTCTCTCTCTCTCTCTCTCTCTCTCTCGCTCTCTCTCTCACTCTCTGTCCCCCCCCCCCCACCCCCCTCTCTCTCTCTCTCTCTATCTCTTTCTCTCTCTCTCTCTCGCTGTCTCTCCAAGGCTGTCTCCTCTCGTCTTGGTCTGGCTCGGTGCTTAAAACCCTGGACTTACAAACCTTTCGTCCCGCAGATGAAAAACAAATAGCTGGAACTGGCACCACCTCACACATCTACAAAGACACTGGAAAACAAGGACTGGGCACTGGAGGAATTTTTGATTATCTCCAAGTTTTAGAGATAGAAGAAGATGAAGAAGAAGATTGACGGACAAAGACACAATTTAAAAGTACACTTCCCAAAACATATGCTAATGCTATTTACCACAAAAACTGGATGGGAGTTTCCCTAAACACCTGTGTTCTCAAAATGAGGATGTCTTAAATGGAATGTATTTGCAAAAACATCCATAACCAACTGAAGTCATGCTGAATCGTATTCAGATAACAGGCAGTAACACTAACAACCTAGTAATACCACAGCTAATATACCTGAATATGAGCTACACGAGTTAAACTGTGTTCATAGCGGATCAAATGTTTGAAAACACTGCATCTCTGATTGAATTCCTGTCCTGCTCCCAAACCGCCTTGAGCTGTGAAGAGGAAATCAAACCCTGAAACGTCTCCGACGAATCATGAATACGGAATGAGAGACTGCTGAAATCTAAACCCTTTACCCGCCCAGATACCTTTTTCTAATTAAAGTGATGCAGTCAATAATAAACAAATGAAATATATTTTGTGAGCTTGGTGGTGAGTGAAGTGGAGTCTGGTGTGCTGGCTGTTCTCATTAGAGTGTTGGTAAATGATAGTGCCCCTTCACTGGGCACACACTTTAAGGTAGGGGGGTAGGGAGGAGGGATGCTGGGGTGGGGTGGGGGGGGTGGGGGGGGAGCAGGAGGCGGAAGACGGAGCGAATCAAATCAAGAGGAACGGTAGAAATATAATATATATTATTTCAGCTGTCTTCTCCCTCAGAGTGAAAAACATACATTTAAATCCTATCCCCCCCCCCCCCCCCCCCCTCACACAGTCATTTCCTTTTACGAATCACTTTAGCTTTTCTTTCTCAGCCTCTCGCTCCTTAAATCTGACTTGATGTTGAGGAGGAGTGAGCTGATCTCCAGCATAGCGTGAGCTGGGTGACAGCGAGAGAGCATGTCTATTTCCGCCACGGGCTGAGCCTGCAGTGGGCTGTGCAGACTGCACAGCAGCATATAGACTTTTAGATGTCATTTTACTGTCTTTTACTATTTTTCTTTTCGCCTAAATGACTCGCCCTACCTTTTCAACAACCCGTGTTGTTATAATGCAAATGAATGACCCCTTTACCCATGTAAATAAATAGTGGTACTCCTCTAAAAGTACAACAAGGCCCACTAATTGTACCTACTATACAGTTGGAGTCCTGAGTATAGAGTGAATGCCTATCTAGATTAGCTCTCCAAACCTTCATCCGTTCTCTTCTCCTTTAGTTCTAATGCCTGAGTGTCTCTAAAGGATCATGCTTTTGTGGCAGTGTACCTGGGCAACGCCAGCAGACTATAGATCTCTCATTCTACTGGAACCCCCCCCCCCCCCCCCCCCCCCGATACCAATCTCTCCCTCTGTTTTAAACCCTCTCACTAATACCCCACAGATTTCCTCTCTATCCACTGTAGTGTATTTCCCTGATTTCTGTTCTGTGCCTCCTAGTCTCTGTGACTTTGTCTCTTGCTCTTCCTGTGTCTCCATGACATTGCGTGTGCTCCGTCATGTTTGCCTAAAGCCTTCCAGTGGGGTGTCCACGCCACAGCCACCTTGGCAGAGCAGGGGCTAATATTCAAAGACAGGGAACATGTGCCTTTAGTTGGTGGTTTGGGCATCGATGTTTGTTGGCTCGTCTGCTCGCTCTCTCTCTCTCTCTCTCTCTCTCTCTCTCTCTCTCTCTCCCTCTCTCTCATTAGCTGGGAGAGAGAGAGAGAGCGAGAGCGAGAGCGAGAGCGAGAGCAAGAGCGAGAGAGAGAGAGAGAGAGAGAGAGAGAGAGGGAGAGGGAGAGAGAGAGAGAGAGAGAGGGAGAGAGAGAGAGAGAGAGGGAGAGAGAGAGAGAGAGAGAGAGAGGGAGAGAGAGGGAGAGAGAAGGAGAGAGGGAGAGAGAGAGACAGAGGGAGATAGGGACAGCATCCTCCCTCCGCAGGAGAGGAGGGAAGGATTAATCCTTCCATTCAGTCCAACCACCAAAGCTTTACTTCACCCACTCTTTCATCTGCACAATTAGTCACTGCTCTCCATTCTATTGTAATAGGCACATTACTCACTGCTGATGTGTAGAATAGAAAGACAACAACACAGTCTGCCACTGGAAAAAAGCTCTGCATACGGGGGATTTAAACTTTATTCTCACTTCAAGACTAAAAACGGGTTTTTCTGTACTTAAATACTCTGTCTTTTTCTTTATGATTCAGTTAATATGACGACAGCCATGTAAATATAGCAGTATGTGTGTTTAACCGGTTATCTCTTAAATGACAGGGAACAAAAAATATGAGGAACCTGGTTGGAACACCACCAGTGATTACGTGCTAATGTATTGTACAGCTGTAGAATCTTAATTTGACCACTCTGTTGGAGGGGAACTTTCCTGCAATGCAAGACATTGTAATTTCCACATAGAAATTTCAGACTCGATTTTCCCTTACGGAAATGTATCAACCCCTGTATCAAATGTATCACAAATGTTCCATTAACTATAATCTACATAATAATGTACATTTCCTGTTGCTGCAGGATTCTTTTCCTGCCATAGTAATCTGGGTCAAATTGAGATCCTTCATCTGTATAGCAGCTGTGTCTGCCAAACTGTTAACAACATCTACAGCCCTGGTGCAATAACCATTAAATGATCTAGCTGTGAGACGTCTCTGAAACTAAAAACAGACCCAGGAGTTAAGCGCATGATGGGATTCTTTCAGTGGCGTTTACTTAACTCTCCTCTTCCTGTTTCTCTGTGATTCCCTGTGAGATTGTGGTCCCCTGGGCTCTTCCCCGGCAGTTATTCAGCAAATCCCTCCCTGCTGTTTGTTCCCTCAACGTTTCCCCAACGTTTCCCCAACATAACCCCACCACGAGAAGACATCCCTTTTTTTTTATCCACAATGCAACAGCACCACCCACATCAATTTATTCCTCTGTGGCTTTTTCTGTTGCGGTGTCCGTTCCGTAATAAGCATTGATAATTAGAAGAAAACTGTTTGAATGTTTGACCTAAGCTAATTAGAAAGTCTGCAGACTTGCCAGCAGGAATCCGCAATGGGATAATGAATCATAAAATGGTTCATTACTGCGCCCAGGGAACACTCTCAATCTCAATAAACGGACATGGGCCCTGGCAGACAAATCAAACCAGGACACACACACTTGCCTCATTTATCTGCTAAAAAGAACACAATAAAAACCGTTGCTCTAACAGTTTCTATTATGAAAGTGTCTCTCTCCTTTTCTCCTTCTCTCTTTCTCCAAACCCTCCCTCTCTCGCTCTCTACTCCTCTCTCTCTGACGTTTTCTCTTGACTTTCTCCCCCCCCCCCCCCGTGTCAAAAAACCCCCGCTGCTGCAAGTTTCATTAACATGGGTAACACAAAAAAACTCCTTGTCATGTAACATCAACCACCTTTACTCCATGTGTAACTCTGTGTTGTTGTCTGTTCCCACCGCTATGCTTTATCTTGGCCAGGTCGCAGTTGTAAATGAGAACCTGTTCTCAACTAGCCTACCTGGTTAAATAAAGGCGAAATAAAAAAATACCACAGAGGACCAGACATACTGCCAACGTTTCCTAGTTGGGCCCTCTTCTCTCAGATGTTCATCATCAAAGCAGTAAAATAGCAACCCCCTCTAACTACACAGAGGATGAGTGCTCATAATAAACTCTAGCCATGTATTCCATCCGCAAAGCGCAACGCAGAACACTAAACTCATCCATACCATAGCCCACTAACACTTACTGCCATATACTTGTACACATAACACCACACAATACTCCAGCCCCTGTGTAGATAGTACCCTGTTCCAGATCAACAGTTCCAGGCTTTTGTTCTCTAACGCTGACCCTCTCCCTCTCGTCTGGCTGCTCTGCTCTGTTCTCCCTGGGTTGGGCAGACAGCCTCTCCTGCTCACTAACAATGCTGCTGCTCCACTGCTTCTCCAATAAGCACAGACCTCTCTAGACCCACAGGCAAACATTCCACTCACATCAGCTCCCCGTCAGCTCTCCTAGGCAGCTCTGGTGTTCCAGCACTGAGCAGCAGCCATCTCCGTTGGTACTGAGCATGTCCCTGGCCTGCCCTCTCCAGAGTTCTCCGAGCCCCGGGACCCCAGAGGTAGAAATGTCCCAGTCTATTTTCTCCACGTGAAATTCAGCTTTTAACTTCCGATCCCTGGGGCCGTATGTATCAAGTTCCTCAGAGTAGGAGTCTGAGGATCAGGTCCCCCAGTCTATGCGATCGCATTCTTTGCGATCGAAAAGGCAAAACTGAGCCGAGATATGTACGCTTGATACATATGGCCCCTGAGAATTTGCTTAACTTATTCCTAATAACATGATTTTATATAGCCTAACACCACTGGTCATATTATTTTGTGCTACTGTCCAAAAATGGGGTTAGAATTGATGATATATTTGTTACTGACACAGGCTAGGCTACTGAATGATATACGGAGTAGAGTGTGGGGACGATCAGCATCCGTATACGAGTACTGCATTTTACGAGCTACTCAACTCAGAAAAAAAAAAGAACAGAACTCAAACAACATGCTCAAAACGGAGCTGGTGTCAAAACTGGAGTAGCTGGGCCAATCTTTCCACTGCAGTCTACGCACAGGGAGTTGATTTGCCCACAACAACAGTAAACATTATTTGGCAACGCAAAACTCTTAAAGGCCCAGTGCAGTCAGAAACATGATTGTCCTGTGTTTTATATATATTTTCATAATATGAGGTTGGAATAATACTGTGAAATTGTGAAAATTATGATAATGCCCTTTTAGTGTAAGAGCTGTTTAAAAAGACGGAGTTTTGGCCTGCCTGTTGACATCATCACACAGTAAATTAGTTAATAGACCAATAAGAAAGAGAGTTCCAAACTTCTCTGCTAATAACAGCTATTTTCCAGTTTTCCCCTCCCCTAGCAACATCTTGCTTGAGAAATTGCTCTTTGTTTTTGTTTCTTTTTGACCATTTTCATTTAAAACAATCACAGTAAGGTACTTAATTGTTACCCAGAAATTATTTGATATTGACATACAAATGGCTGTATTGGACCTTTAAAAATGAACATCCTCCCAGAGTACTCCATTCTAGCACTTTGTTTCTATAATCCCCTGCAGGCTCAATCGGAAAGCCTTTATTCCGATACAAGCCCAGCGAAGAGAGAATCCAGGGCCCATGAGAGAATCCAGGGCCGGTGCAAAATGTCTGCAGGAACAACAGGCAGGACTGATTGCTCTGTAGCCGTTCGTCCATGCTCTTTGACCCCTCTTCCTGGATAAGCACGGGCTAACTCTGACAAGATTGGCCCAGAGAGGCTGCTGGGGAAGCTTATTATAGACCTGTTGGCTAGCTTCCATACCTCGGAAATAACAAGGGTTCTTCTGACGAAGAGGAAGACTGCAAAACAAAATGGATGGAAATGGCGGTCTATCTGTCAGCAGATCATTTGAGATACAGCCAGATAGTGAGAGTGAACACATCGAAATCCAACAGATTAGAGCAGGATAGCGGAGAGAAGAGATAAGAGAATGTCGGGCGACTGTGAGAATACAACCTCAGCAGATACAGTACGTATGTCCACTTTCTTCCATTGCTGGAGTCCCAAAGAAGGTGTTATGCCTGGTAGGGCTGTGAGGTGCCAGTCGGGGCAGAGTATCCAGGAGCAGGTGAATCAATCCCTGTCCCCACCCACCCACCCACCCACCCACCCACCCACCCACACACACCCACACACACACACACACACACACACACACACACACACACACACACACACACACACACACACACACACACACACACACACACACACACACACACACACACACACACACACACACACACACACACAGCTACTGTGGGGAACACTGCTGCCATGTACTATTGTGTTACAGGAAGCAAGTGTTGGCTGATATACGCAGAGGGGCAGGTTATCGTGCTCAGCTAACAACCTCCGAAGGAGAAAGGTCCGGTCTAAGGCGCAGAGAAATAAGCGGTTTCATGTTCATCCGTTCACGACTGGCTCAGGTCTGTAGGAGAACTATGAGGGGGAGATCCTCCCAAACTGATAAGGAAGACACACAAGACCGCCTCGGAAACAAGATGCGGCATCTCAAAGGTGTATCATGTCAGAACATGTCTCATACGAAACCCTGTGTGTAACCTAGCAAAAAGGTTCAGATCATAGGCTGATAGTGAATTCGTGTGTATTTGTGTGGGAGGATGGAGGTGCAGTGAATTTGTGTGTATTTGTGTGGGAGGATGGAGGTTTAGTGAATGTGTGTGTATTTGTGTGGGAGGATGGATGTGTAGATGTAGATGTAGCTTGGTACTTACAGCCCTTATAGATGTCTGTAGGGATCTGGACGGCGCTGTAGGAGTAGTTCACTTTGTTTTTAAAGTTGGGATCGTCCACAAACTCCAGCTTCACGGAGTAGGGGTTCTCCATCAGGTTCTCTTCCCCGTCTTCATCCTCCGTCTGCATAGAGAGATTCACAGAGAGAGAAACACCCTGTCAGTGGGATAGGTACAGGACAGAAGGAAACAGACGGCCAGAGACAAGGACTAACACAAAACAGACATCCGCCCTGCACAGCCACAAACAAACACGAATGCACTCACACAGGTCTGCATGCACAAGTGCATGCGCGCACACACACACATATACACTTTTGGATTAAACAACAAAAACGGCAATTACGCCGCCTTTTAGGCTGGGTTTGGAGTTGCCTTCTATTCTTTGCCTCGTCACAAAGCAACAGCGGGTATCAAAGCAGACACAAAACAGTGAGAATCAATTAGTGTCCAAGATGGCTATCACAGACACATTAAGGTGGCACACAAATTAACCCTGACAATAACTAACAACCAACACCACTCAATCACAGCTCTCTCTCTGCCACCCACACGAGCAGGGCAGAATCTCCAGCACACCCATGCAGTGTTACTTTAGGAAGCCAGCTGGAGCTGCCTTGTGTTTTGTTTTGACGTTCACGACAACATAATGTCTATTGGAGGTCTGGTGCCGTGGCGTCGCCTAGGCAGAGAGCTGCTGTACATTTGGTGAATATTTGTAATCATTTCTTTTCATAGCATTTTCCCTGACAAACTTTTTGTTTTATGAATGACCTATTAGGTTATTATTATAGTCTAAATAGTGCGAATCCAGCATGTTTTCAAGACTGAAGTTGGCGGTTAGTTACTGGCTAGCTAGCTAGCTAATGTTAGCTGGCTAGCAGGCAATGTTTTGATTCGATGATGCCAGCTATCTGGATGTTGAGGAAGGAGAGAAACCTGAATACAGAGGTACAGTATACAGAGATGACAGCTGACCATGACCATAAGGAGAACTAAGTTATAAGGCTACTCATCGACAGGGCTGCAGTGGAGCAGGTTGAGAGCTTCAAGTTCCTTGGTGTCCACATCACCAACAAACTAACATTGTCCAAGCACACCAAGACAGTTGTGAAGAGGGCACGACAACACCTATTCTCCCTCAGGAGACTGAAAAGATTTGTCAGGGGTCCTCAGATCCTCAAAAAGTTATACAGCTGCACCATGGTTGCATCAACACCTGGTATGGCAACTGCTCGGCCTCCAACCGCAAGGCTCTACAGAGGGTAGTGCGTACGGCCCAGTACATCACATCAAGCTTGGGGCCAAGCTTCCTGCCATCCAGGACCTCTATACCAGGCGGTGTCAAAGGAAGGCCCTAAAAATTTCCAAAGACTCCAGTTACCCTAGTCATAGACTGTTTTCTCTGCTACTGCACGGCAAGCAGTACCGGAGCACCAAGTCTAGCTCCAAAAGGCTTCATAACAGCTTCTACCCCCAAGCCATAAGACTCCTGAACACCCCCCACCCCCATTTTTACACTGCTGCTACTCTCTGTGTATTATCTATGCATAGTCACTTTACCTCTACCTCCATGTGCATTGACTTTGTACCGGTACCCCTTGTATATAGCCTCACTACCTTTATTTTATTGTTGCTTTTTAATCATTTGTTATTTTTCAGTTTATTTATTCATTTTTTACTTTCTTAGCACTGATTTTTCTTAAAACTGCATTGTTGGTTAAGGTCTTGTAAGTAACCATTTCACTGTAAGGTTCACACCTGTTGTATTCAGTGCATTTGACAAATAAAATTGGACTTGATTTAATACTCCTGAATTACTACTGAAGTGTGGTGTGCTTTCTGAACCCCAAGTGGGTGCTGCATTTTGTTAGTAGTGAAGAGTTGTGAGCTAGCTAAACTTGGTGGGTAGTACAGAACTACTATGAAGAAATATTTTTTTGCTCATCAATCTACACACAATACCCCATAATGACAAATCGAAAACAGGTTCTTAGAAATGTATGCAAATGCAAATATATACATTTTAAAAATCCTTATTTACATAAGTATTCAGATCCTTTGCTATGACAGTGCATGTCAATGCAAAAACCAAGCCATGAGGTTGAAGGACTTGTCCGTAGATCTCCGAGACACTAGTGTGTCGAGGCACAGATCTGGGGAAGGGTACCAAAACAATTCTACAGCATTAAAGTTCCCCAATAATTCAGTGGCCTCCATCATTCTTAAATGGAAGAAGTTTGAAACCACCAAGACTCTTCCTAGAGTCAAGAACCCGGTGGTCACTCTGACAGAGCTCCAGAGTTCCTCTGTGGAGGTGGGAAAACCTTCCAGAAGGACAACCATCTCTGCAGCACTCCACCAATCATGTCTTTATGGTAGAATGGCCAGACGGAAGCCACTTCTCAGTTAAAGGCACATGACAGCCCGCTTGGAGTTTGCCAAAAGGCACCTAAAGACTCCCAGACCATTAGAAACAAGATTATCTGGTCTGAACTATTTAGCCTGAATGTCAAGCGTCACATCTGGAGGGAACCTGACACCATCCCTACGGTGAAGCACGGTGGTTTCAGCATCATGCTGTGGGGCTGTTTTTCAGCGGCAGCGACTGGGAGACTAGTCAGGATGGAGGGAAAGATGAACGGAGCAAAGTACAGAGATCCTTGATGAACACCTGCTCCAGAGCGCTGAGGACCTTCGACTGGGGCGAAGGTTCACCTTCCAATAGACAATGACCCTAAGCACACAGTCAAGACAACGCAGGAGTGGCTTCAGGACAAGTCTCTGAATGTCCTTGAGTGGCCCAACCATAGTCCAGACTTGAACCCAATCGAACATCTCTGGAGAGACCTGAACATAGCTGTGCAGCGACACTCCCCATCCAACCTGACAGAGCTTGAGAGCATCTGCAGAGAAACCTGTTTTTGCTTTGTCATTATGGGGTATTGTGTTTTGTTTGATAAAGAAAAAAAGCAATTGAATCCATTTTAGAATAAGGCTGTAATGTAATAAAACGTGGAAAAAGTCAAGAGGTCTGAATACTTTCCGAATATTTTTTTAAATGTATTATAATATATATAGATAAATATATTTTACCACCTTTTTCTCCCAATTTCGATCTTGTCTCATCGCTGCAACTCCCCAATGGGCTCGGGAGGCGAAGGTTGAGTCATGCATCTGCCAAACCGCACTTCTAAACACCCACCCGCTTAACCCGGAAGCCAGCCGCACCACAAAGAGTCGCTAAAGCGCGGTGAGCCAAGTAAAGCTCCCCCTGGCCAAACCCTCCCCTATCCCGGAAAACGCTGAGCCAATTGTGCACCGCCCTATGGGACTCCCGTTTACGGCCGGTTGTGATACAGCCCCGGGTTCGAACCCAGGTGTGTAGTGATGCCTCTAGCACTGCGATGCAGTGTCTTAGACAGCTGCGAGACTCGACTGGCCTAGGATTCAATCTTGATTATCTATCTACATATGACAAGCCTTGCCTTTTCAAGAGCCCATCGTGAAAATAAATAGGAATTAGATCTAAACACATCCTCTGGCAGAGCTTATTCATTTAATCTTTGCCTCCAAATCCTAAGGGAGCTCGCTAAGACTCTGCAAGGTGCATACTGACAGAATATAGCACATAGCTAGTACTACACATCCACTGTACAATATACACACATACTGTATATATGCATTGCATACCATAAGGAAAGGGAGGCGAAAACATCCATCAAATACTGTATATCATACGGTATACCATACTGTATTTAATACTGTATACTGTATATCTTACTGTATATAATACTGTATTATAAGAAGTGTTGGAGGTAACGTGTTCAAAAGGTTCACGAATGTGTTACAAAGTAATGCGTTACCGTAATAATATAACGGCATACTGTTCCAATTACTGTAGGAAAGGTCGTTGTTACTTAGTTACTTTTGTTATCATTCCCTTCCTAGTTACAGTTATTGATCAAAATAGATATTTGTGATGATGATGATTATTCCATGTCGGGTTGGCTCAATATTTAAAATCCCCACGCCCCAGATTGCAATTGTTTTTGTCCTGAGATTGAGGTCCTCTCACCAGAACAAAAATAAAACATAAACAAATACTCAAATACATATAGTTCATTACTGTATAGTTCGCATTGAGACCTGCCCACATATCATGATTTAATAGAGCAGCAAGGGTTCATTGAATCTGACATGATAAAAACGGGTTTGTTTTTTCACAAAATGTCATTCAAGCCTCATACCCTGTGCAAGAATTGATTTATGGCCGGGCTTTAATTGTCTATTAAAATGCAATTACAAGCTGTTGTTGGAGAGGATGGGAAGAGGAGAGCAGGGGGACACTTGTGATGATAGCCCACTGAATGTCAACGCTAGGAACAGTGTGGTCACAGACCAGGAAAACATGCTACAGTACCTTACAGGAAACACATCATCAGACATACGTCAACTGTCTCGCGTCTCCCGCTCTTGTGTGTCTCTCTCATACATACTTGTACATACACAGTTGTGCAAACACAAACGTATCTACACAAACTCACATGTTATAAAAACCCATTTACACAAGGCTACACTCACAGGTTATGGGCCTTAGTTCGACATCTATCTTTGTCGGTTTTGACTGTAATAACAATGTATAGCTCATAAACTGTCTCCTGTTCCTCAACTCATCCATTCATTCTGTCAAAACCTTCCCACTCAGCGAAAACGTTTCATAATCGTTCTGTCACCTTTTTTTCTTCTTCTCCTCCTTCCAATCATCTCCAACTGCATTACAATGTTAAACTGCCCCCCCCCCCCACACACACACACACAACAATGACCCCATCACACAAGAACATAGACTTGAGAAGATGTGCAACGTTAAGGTCGCCGGTGACAGCGTACAAGTGGATGGTGGTGGAAGTGACCGTGAAGCTCATTGGTTGAACAACATAACACTAGCCTTGTAACATGACAGCAAAGACAATGAATGCGTTCATGATGATGATGCGTATTCAGCAAGGGTGAGAGTGTTACAGCCTCACGCTGGTCTAGCAAAGAGGATCACTCGGTTACTGATGCAGGTCCGTCAAAACGCGTGAGGTAATTGTGTCACGGGGCAGTTTGTTGGCATGGGTGATTAGGTAGGACATGCTGGTTCATCGCTGAGGATGATTGGGTTAGAGGTGCTGGTTTATCAGTTAGAGAGGAACTGGGTTAGGAATGCCGGAAGGATTAGTTACAATAAAGGTCTTTGGGTTCGAAGGGTGGATTATTGCTTAACATAAATGTAATTAGATTAGAAATACTATTGTATTAGTTGCAGGGAAGGTGACTGGCTTAGAGAAAGGGGTTGCATTAGTTACAATGAAGGTGATTGGCTTAGGGAAGTCGGGTTATCAATAACGGAGAAGGCGATTGGCCTTCATAAGCCCCTCGTGCATCATCAGCATTCTGTGGAGTCCCGTCCCGGTGTTTGTTTATCTCTCAGCCTGACTGTCATTCCAGTGAGGCCCTCTTTTTCCAAAGAGCCCAATCATAATTAACCAAGGCAGCTTCTAATTAGGAGCTGAATAAATCCACACAGGAAAGACTGATTGGTTCATTTTCTTCAGCCACCCACCACCTGTTTTGCTCGATTCATTACCCAATTTATTAATTTTATCTCCCCATTCTCAAGGTTTAATTAAAGGTTGAAGAGGCCAGGAATGACATTTTGAAGACTCTTTCATTTCCACTTTTACCCATCTAGGGCTCGCCCATGATCACAAGCATCTCTCGCCTCCAAACCCAGCTCATCCCTTTGATATTGTGTGTGTGTGTGTGTGTGTGTGTGTGCACGCGTGTGTGCCCATGTGTGTTGGTCAATCGCACAGGACAGATTGTGGATCACTTCTGAACCGAAAGCCAAATAACAGGGCTCCAAACTGAGCTTTGACAGTGTAATATGGTGCAGTGTATGACAAAAGCAAAGAAAATGAAAATGCAAGACGAGTCTGTGTTTCAAATGCATTGAGAAGCTACAATAACATTAGTGTTTCCAGCTAGGTGGCCGACGTCTCTGCTCCTTGCCCTCCACCAAAACGCTCCCTTATCGTCATTTACAAGTTATATGCATTTCACTACCGACCAAATAGCTGTTTCAAATGAAAGTGAGATAATGCGGAGACCATTGCAATTTCACCCAGAGTGAGCTTTGTCTGTTCTCTGCTGAAGCCTAAGTAATAATCTTCTCTTGGGTGTGCCTGATCTTGTCTCTTTCAGTTGGGTTGTTCTCGCAGAGGGATTTTCCCCCAACAATGGCTGATAAAAACAAAACTCTAAAATGAATATCATATTGTTCTACTGACAGCCAATAAGGTGCTGCCGGGACAGGCCAAGACATCATGCCTATAATCTTTCATGTGTCGGCGTGTCTGTCTCTGTGTGCGCATTAAAGTCACAGTAAAAAAAAAACATGTAGAATGGGACCCTGCCAATGAAGACAGTTCATTGTCAAAGTGCCAGAGCAAGAGTTGGGGTGTGAATAAGGCTAGACCCCAAGATAGTCTTAACATGGGGTGTTATTAATCCCATTACTAAGCAATCCCCTCCAGTGCCACTACACATACTACTGTGGAATATTACCATCAATGAGAATGGCCGCTATGTGCTGTTTCTATGCCTGGACACAGCGATTAAGAGATTGAGGACCCAGACAGAGTAGCCTTTTGGGCAGGAACTCAACTGTGGACAGTGCCTATACCTACACAAGGGCGATGCGCGATTCAATTTAAAGTTGTGAGAGATATGGAGTCCAGAGCATCTGGCCCAACAAGCTAATTAGATATTGTAATGATGGAGTGTTTATAGCTGAAAGGAGGGCATTACAAGCCCTGTTTGAATCGGGGAGAGAAAGGGGGGATCGGATGGGCAGACAAGGGGAGAGGAGAGATGGAGCAGACAGGGCAGACGAGGTGACAGTAGCAGCAGGAGTAGAGCCCGTGTACATGAGTAGAACAAGGGCTCAGGAGTAGAGCAAAGGTACAGGAGTAGAGCAAAGGTACAGGAGTAGAGCAAAGGTACAGGAGTAGAGCACGGGAACATGAGTAGAGCACGAGTACAGGAGACGAGCAAGGGTACAGAAGTAGAGCACGGGTACAGGGGTAGAGCAGAGTAGAGCACGGGTACAGGAGTAGAGCATGGGTACAGGAGAAGAGCACGGGTACAGGAGTAGAGCAAAAGTACAGGAGAAAAGCACGGGTACAGGAGTAGAGCACAGGTACAGGAGTAGAGCACGAGGCCAGGATTAGAGCACGGGTACAGGAGTAGAGCACAGGTACAGGAGTAGAGCACGAGGACAGGAGTAGAGCACGAGGACAGGAGTAGAGCACGGGTACAGGAGTAGAGCACGACGACAGGAGTAGAGCACGAGGACAGGAGTAGAGCACGGGTACAGGAGTAGAGCACGGGTACAGGAGTAGAGCACGAGGACAGGAGTAGAGCATGAGTACAGGAGTAGAGCACGAGGACAGGAGTAGAGCACGGCTACAGGAGTAGAGCACGGGTGCAGGAGTATAGCACGAGGACAGGAGTAGAGCACGGCTACAGGAGAAGAGCACGGGTACAGGAGCAGAGCATGAGTACAGGAGTAGGGCACAGGTACAGGAGTAGAGCACAAGTAAAGGAGTAGAGCAAGAGGACAGGAGTAGAGCACGGGTATAAGAGTAGAGCACGGGTACAGGAGAAGAGCACGGGTACAGGAGTATAGGAAAAGTGGAGGAAAAAAGCACGGGTACAGGAGTAGAGCGGTAGAGGTAGAGCACGGATACAGGAGTAGACCACGAGTACAGGGGTAGAGCATGGGTACAGGAGTAGAGCACAGGTACAAGAGTAGAGCACGGGTACAGGAGAAGAGCACGGGTACAGAAGTAGAGCAAAAGTACAGGAGAAAAGCACGGGTACAGGAGTAGAGCAGTAGAGGTAGAGCACGGGTACAGGAGTAGAGCACGAGTACAGGGGTAGAGCACGGGTACAGGAGTAGAGCACGGGTACGAGAGTAGAGCACGGGTACAGGAGAAGAGCACGGGTACAGGAGTAGAGCAAAAGTACAGGAGAAAAGCACGGGTACCGGAGTAGAGCACGGGTACAAGAGTAGAGCACATGTACAGGAGTAGAGCACGAGGACAGGAGTAGAGCACGAGGACAGGAGTAGAGCACGGGTACAGGAGTAAAGCACAGGTACATGAGTAAAGCACAGGTACAGGAGTAGAGCACGAGGACAGGAGTAGAGCACGAGGACAGGAGTAGAGCACGAGTACAGGAGTAGAGCACGAAAACAGGAGTAGAGCACGGCTACAGGAGTAGAGCACGAGGACAGGAGTAGAGCACGGCTACAGGAGAAGAGCATGGGTACAGGAGTAGAGCACGGGTACAGGAGTAGAGCACGGGTACAGGAGTAGAGCATGAGAACAGGAGTAGAGCACGGCTACAGGAGTAGAGCACGGGTACAGGAGTAGAGCACGAGTAAAGGAGTAGAGCACGAGGACAGGAGTAGAGCAAGGTGACAGGGGTAGAGCCGTGTACAAGAGTAGAGCAAGGGCTCAGGAGTAGAGCAAAGGTACAGGAGTAGAGCACGGGTACAGGGGTAGAGCAGAGTAGAGCACGGGTACAGGAGTAGAGCATGGGTACAGGAGAAGAGCACGGGTACAGGAGTAGAGCAAAAGTACAGGAGAAAAGCACGGGTACAGGAGTAGAGCACAGGTACAGGAGTAGAGCACGAGGCCAGGATTAGAGCACGGGTACAGGAGTAGAGCACAGGTACAGGAGTAGAGCACGAGGACAGGAGTAGAGCACGAGGACAGGAGTAGAGCACGGGTACAGGAGTAGAGCACGACGACAGGAGTAGAGCACGAGGACAGGAGTAGAGCACGGGTACAGGAGTAGAGCACGGGTACAGGAGTAGAGCACGAGGACAGGAGTAGAGCATGAGTACAGGAGTAGAGCACGAGGACAGGAATAGAGCACGGCTACAGGAGTAGAGCACGGGTGCAGGAGTATAGCACGAGGACAGGAGTAGAGCACGGCTACAGGAGAAGAGCACGGGTACAGGAGCAGAGCATGAGTACAGGAGTAGGGCACAGGTACAGGAGTAGAGCACAAGTAAAGGAGTAGAGCATGAGGACAGGAGTAGAGCACGGGTATAAGAGTAGAGCACGGGTACAGGAGAAGAGCACGGGTACAGGAGTATAGGAAAAGTGGAGGAAAAAAGCACGGGTACAGGAGTAGAGCGGTAGAGGTAGAGCACGGATACAGGAGTAGACCACGAGTACAGGGGTAGAGCATGGGTACAGGAGTAGAGCACAGGTACAAGAGTAGAGCACGGGTACAGGAGAAGAGCACGGGTACAGAAGTAGAGCAAAAGTACAGGAGAAAAGCACGGGTACAGGAGTAGAGCAGTAGAGGTAGAGCACGGGTACAGGAGTAGAGCACGAGTACAGGGGTAGAGCACGGGTACAGGAGTAGAGCACGGGTACGAGAGTAGAGCACGGGTACAGGAGAAGAGCACGGGTACAGGAGTAGAGCAAAAGTACAGGAGAAAAGCACGGGTACCGGAGTAGAGCACGGGTACAAGAGTAGAGCACATGTACAGGAGTAGAGCACGAGGACAGGAGTAGAGCACGAGGACAGGAGTAGAGCACGGGTACAGGAGTAAAGCACAGGTACATGAGTAAAGCACAGGTACAGGAGTAGAGCACGAGGACAGGAGTAGAGCACGAGGACAGGAGTAGAGCACGAGTACAGGAGTAGAGCACGAAAACAGGAGTAGAGCACGGCTACAGGAGTAGAGCACGAGGACAGGAGTAGAGCACGGCTACAGGAGAAGAGCATGGGTACAGGAGTAGAGCACGGGTACAGGAGTAGAGCACGGGTACAGGAGTAGAGCATGAGAACAGGAGTAGAGCACGGCTACAGGAGTAGAGCACGGGTACAGGAGTAGAGCACGAGTAAAGGAGTAGAGCACGAGGACAGGAGTAGAGCAAGGTGACAGGGGTAGAGCCGTGTACAAGAGTAGAGCAAGGGCTCAGGAGTAGAGCAAAGGTACAGGAGTAGAGCAAAGGTACAGGAGTAGAGCAAAGGTACAGGAGTAGAGCCCGTGTACATGAGTAGAGCAAGGGTACAGAAGTAGAGCACGAGGACAGGAGTAGAGCACGACTACAGGAGTAGAGCACGGGTACATGAGTAGAGCAAAAGTACAGGAGAAAAGCATGGGTACAGGAGTAGAGCACGGGTACAGGAGTAGAGCAAAAGTACAGGAGAAAAGCATGGGTACAGGAGTAGAGCACGGGTACAGGAGTAGAGCACGAGTACAGGGGTAGAGCATGAGGACAGGAGTAGAGCACGGGTACAAGAGTAGAGCACGGGTACAGGAGAAGAGCACGGGTACAGGAGTAGAGCAAAAGTACAGGAGAAAAGCACGGGTACCGAAGTAGAGCACGGGTACAGGAGTAGAGCACAGGTACAGGAGTAGAGCACGAGGACAGGAGTAGAGCACGAGGACAGGAGTAGAGCACGGGTACAGGAGTAAAGCACAGGTACATGAATAAAGCACAGGTACAGGAGTAGAGCACGAGGACAGGAGTAGAGCACGGCTACAGGAGTAGAGCACGGGTACAGGAGTAGAGCACGTGTACCGGAGTAGAGCACGAGTACAGGAGTAGAGCACGAGGACAGGAGTAGAGCACGACTACAGGAGTAGAGCACGGGTACATGAGTAGAGCACGAGGACAGGAGTAGAGCACGGTTACAGGAGAAGAGCACGGGTACAGCAGTAGAGCACGGCTACAGGAGAAGAGCACAGGTAGAGGAGTAGAGCACAGGTACAGGAGTAGAGCACGAGTACAGGAGTAGAGCACGAGGACAGGAGTAGAGCACGGCTACAGGAGTAGAGCACGGCTACAGGAGTAGAGCACGAGGACAGGAGTAGAGCACAAGGACAGGAGTAGAGCCCGCGTACATGAGTAGAGCAAGGGCTCAGGAGTAGAGCAAAGGTACAGAAGTAGAGCAAAGGTACAGGAGTAGAGCATGGGAACAGGAGTAGAGCACGAGTACAGGAGACAAGCAAGGGTACAGAAGTAGAGCACGACTACAGAGGTAGATCACGTGTACAGGAGTAGAGCACGAGTACAGGGGGAGAGAATGGGTACAGGAGTAGAGCACGGGTACAGGAGTAGAGCACGGGTACAGGAGTAGAGCACGGGTACAGGAGAAGAGCACGGGTACAGGAGTAGAGCACAGGTACAGGAGAAGAGCACGAGGACAGGAGTAGAGCACAGGTACAGTAGTAGAGCACGAGGACTGGAGTAGAGCATGAGGACAGGGGTAGAGCACGGGTACAGGAGTAGAGCACGGGTACAGGAGTAAAGCACAGGTACAGGAGTAGAGCACGGGTACAGGAGTAGAGCACAGGTACAGGAGTAGAGCACGAGGACAGGAGTAGAGCACGAGGACAGGAGTAGTGCACGAGGACAGGAGTAGAGCACGGGTACAGGAGTAAAGCACAGGTACAGGTGTAAAGAACAGGTACAGGAGTAGAGTACGGGGACAGGAGTAGAGCACGGGTACAGGAGTAGAGCACAGGTACAGGAGTAGAGCACGAGGACAGGAGTAGAGCACGAGGACAGGAGTAGTGCACGAGGACAGGAGTAGAGCACGGGTACAGGAGTAAAGCACAGGTACAGGAGTAAAGAACAGGTACAGGAGTAGAGCACGGGTACAGGAGAAGAGCACGGGTACAGGAGTAGAGCAAAAGTACAGGAGAAAAGCACGGGTACCGGAGTAGAGCACGGGTACAGGAGTAGAGCACAGGTACAGGAGTAGAGCACGAGGACAGGAGTAGAGCACGAGGACAGGAGTAGAGCACGGGTACAGGAGTAAAGCACAGGTACATGCGTAAAGCACAGGTACAGGAGTAGAGCACAAGGACAGGAGTAGAGCACGAGGACAGGAATAGAGCACGAGTACAGGAGTAGAGCACGAAAACAGGAGTAGAGCACGGCTACAGGAGTAGAGCGCGGGTACAGGAGTAGAGCACGTGTACCGGAGTAGAGCACGAGTACAGGAGTATAGCACGAGGACAGGAGTAGAGCACGGCTACAGGAGTAGAGCACGGGTACATGAGTAGAGCACGAGGACAAGAGTAGAGCACGGTTACAGGAGAAGAGCATGGGTACAGGAGTAGAGCACGGCTACAGGAGAAGAGCACAGGTACAGGAGTAGAGCACGGGTACAGGAGTAGAGCACGAGGACAGGAGTAGAGCACGAGGACAGGAGTAGAGCACGGCTACAGGAGTAGAGCACGGCTACAGGAGTAGAGCACGAGGACAGGAGTAGAGCACGAGGACAGGAGTAGAGCCCGCGTACATGAGTAGAGCAAGGGCTCAGGAGTAGAGCAAAGGTACAGGAGTAGAGCAAAGGTACAGGAGTAGAGCATGGGAACAGGAGTAGAGCACGAGTACAGGAGACAAGCAAGGGTACAGAAGTAGAGCACGACTACAGAGGTAGATCACGTGTACAGGAGTAGAGCACGAGTACAGGGGGAGAGAACGGGTACAGTAGTAGAGCACGGGTACAGGAGTAGAGCACGGGTACAGGAGTAGAGCACGGGTACAGGAGAAGAGCACGGGTACAGGAGTAGAGCACAGGTACAGGAGAAGAGCACGAGGACAGGAGTAGAGCACAGGTACAGGAGTAGAGCACGAGGACTGGAGTAGAGCATGAGGACAGGAGTAGAGCACGGGTACAGGAGTAAAGCACAGGTACAGGAGTAGAGCACGGGTACAGGAGTAGAGCACAGGTACAGGAGTAGAGCACGAGGACAGGAGTAGAGCACGAGGACAGGAGTAGAGCACGAGGACAGGAGTAGTGCACGAGGACAGGAGTAGAGCATGGGTACAGGAGTAAAGCACAGGTACAGGAGTAAAGAACAGGTACAGGAGTAGAGTACGGGGACAGGAGTAGAGCACGGGGACAGGAGTAGAGCACGGGTACATGAGTAGAGCACGAGGACAGGAGTAGAGCATGGCTACAGGAGAAGAGCAAAGGTACAGGAGTAGAGCCCGTGTACATGAGTAGAGCAAAGGTACAGAAGTAGAGCACGACTACAGAGGTAGAGCACGGGTACAGGAGTAGAGCACGGGTACAGGAGTAGAGCAAAAGTACAGGAGAAAAGCATGGGTACAGGAGTAGAGCACGGGTACAGGAGTAGAGCACGAGTACAGGGGTAGAGCATGAGGACAGGAGTAGAGCACGGGTACAAGAGTAGAGCACGGGTACAGGAGAAGAGCACGGGTACAGGAGTAGAGCAAGGGTACAGAAGTAGAGCACGACTACAGAGGTAGAGCACGGGTACAGGAGTAGAGCACGGGTACAGGAGTAGAGCAAAAGTACAGGAGAAAAGCATGGGTACAGGAGTAGAGCACGGGTACAGGAGTAGAGCACGAGTACAGGGGTAGAGCATGAGGACAGGAGTAGAGCACGGGTACAAGAGTAGAGCACGGGTACAGGAGAAGAGCACGGGTACAGGAGTAGAGCAAAAGTACAGGAGAAAAGCACGGGTACCGAAGTAGAGCACGGGTACAGGAGTAGAGCACAGGTACAGGAGTAGAGCACGAGGACAGGAGTAGAGCACGAGGACAGGAGTAGAGCACGGGTACAGGAGTAAAGCACAGGTACATGAATAAAGCACAGGTACAGGAGTAGAGCACGAGGACAGGAGTAGAGCACGGCTACAGGAGTAGAGCACGGGTACAGGAGTAGTGCACGTGTACCGGAGTAGAGCACGAGTACAGGAGTAGAGCACGAGGACAGGAGTAGAGCACGACTACAGGAGTAGAGCACGGGTACATGAGTAGAGCACGAGGACAGGAGTAGAGCACGGTTACAGGAGAAGAGCACGGGTACAGCAGTAGAGCACGGCTACAGGAGAAGAGCACAGGTAGAGGAGTAGAGCACGGGTACAGGAGTAGAGCACGAGTACAGGAGTAGAGCACGAGGACAGGAGTAGAGCACGGCTACAGGAGTAGAGCACGGCTACAGGAGTAGAGCACGAGGACAGGAGTAGAGCACAAGGACAGGAGTAGAGCCCGCGTACATGAGTAGAGCACAGGTACAGGAGAAGAGCACGAGGACAGGAGTAGAGCACAGGTACAGTAGTAGAGCACGAGGACTGGAGTAGAGCATGAGGACAGGGGTAGAGCACGGGTACAGGAGTAGAGCACGGGTACAGGAGTAAAGCACAGGTACAGGAGTAGAGCACGGGTACAGGAGTAGAGCACAGGTACAGGAGTAGAGCACGAGGACAGGAGTAGAGCACGAGGACAGGAGTAGTGCACGAGGACAGGAGTAGAGCACGAGGACAGGAGTAAAGCACAGGTACAGGTGTAAAGAACAGGTACAGGAGTAGAGTACGGGGACAGGAGTAGAGCACGGGTACAGGAGTAGAGCACAGGTACAGGAGTAGAGCACGAGGACAGGAGTAGAGCACGAGGACAGGAGTAGTGCACAAGGACAGGAGTAGAGCACGGGTACAGGAGTAAAGCACAGGTACAGGAGTAAAGAACAGGTACAGGAGTAGAGCACGGGTACAGGAGAAGAGCACGGGTACAGGAGTAGAGCAAAAGTACAGGAGAAAAGCACGGGTACCGGAGTAGAGCACGGGTACAGGAGTAGAGCACAGGTACAGGAGTAGAGCACGAGGACAGGAGTAGAGCACGAGGACAGGAGTAGAGCACGGGTACAGGAGTAAAGCACAGGTACATGCGTAAAGCACAGGTACAGGAGTAGAGCACAAGGACAGGAGTAGAGCACGAGGACAGGAATAGAGCACGAGTACAGGAGTAGAGCACGAAAACAGGAGTAGAGCACGGCTACAGGAGTAGAGCACGGGTACAGGAGTAGAGCACGTGTACCGGAGTAGAGCACGAGTACAGGAGTAGAGCACGAGGACAGGAGTAGAGCACGGCTACAGGAGTAGAGCACGGGTACATGAGTAGAGCACGAGGACAAGAGTAGAGCACGGTTACAGGAGAAGAGCATGGGTACAGGAGTAGAGCACGGCTACAGGAGAAGAGCACAGGTACAGGAGTAGAGCACGGGTACAGGAGTAGAGCACGAGGACAGGAGTAGAGCACGAGGACAGGAGTAGAGCACGGCTACAGGAGTAGAGCACGGCTACAGGAGTAGAGCACGAGGACAGGAGTAGAGCACGAGGACAGGAGTAGAGCCCGCGTACATGAGTAGAGCAAGGGCTCAGGAGTAGAGCAAAGGTACAGGAGTAGAGCAAAGGTACAGGAGTAGAGCATGGGAACAGGAGTAGAGCACGAGTACAGGAGACAAGCAAGGGTACAGAAGTAGAGCACGACTACAGAGGTAGATCACGTGTACAGGAGTAGAGCACGAGTACAGGGGGAGAGAACGGGTACAGTAGTAGAGCACGGGTACAGGAGTAGAGCACGGGTACAGGAGTAGAGCACGGGTACAGGAGAAGAGCACGGGTACAGGAGTAGAGCACAGGTACAGGAGAAGAGCACGAGGACAGGAGTAGAGCACAGGTACAGGAGTAGAGCACGAGGACTGGAGTAGAGCATGAGGACAGGAGTAGAGCACGGGTACAGGAGTAAAGCACAGGTACAGGAGTAGAGCACGGGTACAGGAGTAGAGCACAGGTACAGGAGTAGAGCACGAGGACAGGAGTAGAGCACGAGGACAGGAGTAGAGCACGAGGACAGGAGTAGTGCACGAGGACAGGAGTAGAGCATGGGTACAGGAGTAAAGCACAGGTACAGGAGTAAAGAACAGGTACAGGAGTAGAGTACGGGGACAGAAGTAGAGCACGGCTACAGGAGTAGAGCACGGGTACATGAGTAGAGCACGAGGACAGGAGTAGAGCACGGCTACAGGAGAAGAGCACGGGTACAGGAGTAGAGCACGGCTACAGGAGAAGAGCACAGGTACAGGAGTAGAGCACGGGTACAGGAGTAGAGCACGAGTACAGGAGTAGAGCACGAGGACAGGAGTAGAGCACGGCTACAGGAGTAGAGCACGGCTACAGGAGTAGAGCACGAGGACAGGAGTAGAGCCCGTGTACATGAGTAGAGCAAGGGCTCAGGAGTAGAGCAAAGGTACAGGAGTAGAGCAAAGGTACAGGAGTAGAGCATGGGAACAGGAGTAGAGCATGAGTACAGGAGTAGAGCACGGGTACAGGAGTAGAGCACGGGTACAGGAGAAGAGCACGGGTACAGGAGTAGAGCAAAAGTACAGGAGAAAAGCACAAGTACAGGAGTAGAGTACGGGTACGGGAATAGAGCACAGGTACAGGAGTAGAGCATGAGGACAGGAGAAGAGCACGAGGACAGGAGTAGAGCACGAGGACAGGAGTAGAGCACGGCTACAGGAGTAGAGCACGGCTACAGGAGTAGAGCACGAGGACAGGAGTAGAGCACGAGGACAGGAGTAGAGCCCGCGTACATGAGTAGAGCAAGGGCTCAGGAGTAGAGCAAAGGTACAGGAGTAGAGCAAAGGTACAGGAGTAGAGCATGGGAACAGGAGTAGAGCACGAGTACAGGAGACAAGCAAGGGTACAGAAGTAGAGCACGACTACAGAGGTAGATCACGTGTACAGGAGTAGAGCACGAGTACAGGGGGAGAGAACGGGTACAGTAGTAGAGCACGGGTACAGGAGTAGAGCACGGGTACAGGAGTAGAGCACGGGTACAGGAGAAGAGCACGGGTACAGGAGTAGAGCACAGGTACAGGAGAAGAGCACGAGGACAGGAGTAGAGCACAGGTACAGGAGTAGAGCACGAGGACTGGAGTAGAGCATGAGGACAGGAGTAGAGCACGGGTACAGGAGTAAAGCACAGGTACAGGAGTAGAGCACGGGTACAGGAGTAGAGCACAGGTACAGGAGTAGAGCACGAGGACAGGAGTAGAGCACGAGGACAGGAGTAGAGCACGAGGACAGGAGTAGTGCACGAGGACAGGAGTAGAGCATGGGTACAGGAGTAAAGCACAGGTACAGGAGTAAAGAACAGGTACAGGAGTAGAGTACGGGGACAGAAGTAGAGCACGGCTACAGGAGTAGAGCACGGGTACATGAGTAGAGCACGAGGACAGGAGTAGAGCACGGCTACAGGAGAAGAGCACGGCTACAGGAGAAGAGCACGGGTACAAGAGTAGAGCACGGGTACAGGAGTAGAGCACGGGTACAGGAGTAGAGCACAGGTACAGGAGTAGAGCACGAGGACAGGAGTAGTGCACGAGGACAGGAGTAGAGGACGGATACAGGAGTAAAGCACAGGTACAGGAGTAAAGCACAGGTACAGGAGTAGAGCACGAGGACAGGAGTAGAGCACGAGGACAGGAATAGAGCACGAGTACAGGAGTAGAGCACGAAAACAGGAGTAGAGCACGGGTACAGGAGTAGAGCACGAGTACAGGAGTAGAGCACGGGTACAGGAGTAGAGCACGGGTACAGGAGAAGAGCACGGGTACAGGAGTAGAGCAAAAGTACAGGAGAAAAGCACAAGTACAGGAGTAGAGTACGGGTACGGGAATAGAGCACAGGTACAGGACTAGAGCATGAGGACAGGAGAAGAGCACGAGGACAGGAGTAGAGCACGGGTACAGGACTAGAGCACAGGTACAGGAGTAGAGCATGAGGACAGGAGTAGAGCACAGGTACAGGAGTAGTGCACGAGGACAGGAGTAGAGCACGGCTACAGGAGTAGAGCACGGGTACAGGAGTAGAGCCCGAGGACAGGAGTAGAGCACGGCTACAGGAGCAGAGCACGGGTACAGGAGTAGAGCACGGGTACAGGAGTAGAGCACGAGGACAGGAGTAGAGCACTGCTACAGGAATAGGGCAAGGGCTCAGGAGTAGAGCACAGGAACAGGAGTAGAGCACGAGGACAGGAGTAGAGCACGAGGACAGCAGTAGAGCACGGCTACAGGAGAAGAGCACGGGTACAAGAGTAGAGCACGGGTACAGGAGTAGAGCACGGGTACAGGAGTAGAGCACAGGCACAGGAGTAGAGCACGAGGACAGGAGTAGTGCACGAGGACAGGAGTAGAGCACGGATACAGGAGTAAAGCACAGGTACAGGAGTAAAGAACAGGAACAGGAGTAGAGTACGGGGACAGGAGTAGAGCACGGGTACAGGAGAAGAGCACGGGTACAGGAGTAGAGCAAAAGTACAGGAGAAAAGCACGGGTACCGGAGTAGAGCACGGGTACAGGAGTAGAGCACAGGTACAGGAGTAGAGCACGAGGACAGGAGTAGAGCACGAGGACAGGAGTAGAGCACGGGTACAGGAGTAAAGCACAGGTACATGAGTAAAGCACAGGTACAGGAGTAGAGCACGAGGACAGGAGTAGAGCACGAGGACAGGAATAGAGCACGAGTACAGGAGTAGAGCACGAAAACAGGAGTAGAGCACGGGTACAGGAGTAGAGCACGAGTACAGGAGTAGAGCACGAGGACAGGAGTAGAGCACGGCTACAGGAGTAGAGCACGGCTACAGGAGTAGAGCACGAGGACAGGAGTAGAGCACAAGGACAGGAGTAGAGCCCGCGTACATGAGTAGAGCAAGGGCTCAGGAGTAGAGCAAAGGTACAGGAGTAGAGCAAAGGTACAGGAGTAGAGCATGGGAACAGGAGTAGAGCACGAGTACAGGAGACAAGCAAGGGTACAGAAGTAGAGCACGACTACAGAGGTAGATCACGTGTACAGGAGTAGAGCACGAGTACAGGGGGAGAGAACGGGTACAGGAGTAAAGCACAGGTACATGAGTAAAGCACAGGTACAGGAGTAGAGCACGAGGACAGGAGTAGAGCACGAGGACAGGAGTAGAGCACGGGTACAGGAGTAAAGCACAGGTACATGAGTAAAGCACAGGTACAGGAGTAGAGCACGAGGACAGGAGTAGAGCACGAGGACAGGAATAGAGCACGAGTACAGGAGTAGAGCACGAAAACAGGAGTAGAGCACGGGTACAGGAGTAGAGCACGAGTACAGGAGTAGAGCACGAGGACAGGAGTAGAGCACGGCTACAGGAGTAGAGCACGGCTACAGGAGTAGAGCACGAGGACAGGAGTAGAGCACAAGGACAGGAGTAGAGCACGGCTACAGGAGTAGAGCACGGCTACAGGAGTAGAGCATGAGTACAGGAGTAGAGCACGGGTACAGGAGTAGAGCACGGGTACAGGAGAAGAGCACGGGTACAGGAGTAGAGCAAAAGTACAGGAGAAAAGCACAAGTACAGGAGTAGAGTACGGGTACGGGAATAGAGCACAGGTACAGGAGTAGAGCATGAGGACAGGAGAAGAGCACGAGGACAGGAGTAGAGCACGGGTACAGGACTAGAGCACAGGTACAGGAGTAGAGCATGAGGACAGGAGTAGAGCACAGGTACAGGAGTAGAGGATGAGGACAGGAGTAGAGCACGAGGACAGGAGAGAGCACCGGTACAGGAGTAGAGCACGGGTACAGGAGTAAAGCACAGGAACAGGAGTAAAGCACAGGTACAGGAGTATAGCACGAGGACAGGAGTAGAGCACGGCTACAGGAGTAGAGCACGGGTACAGGAGTAGAGCCCGAGGACAGGAGTAGAGCACGGCTACAGGAGCAGAGCACGGGTACAGGAGTAGAGCACGGGTACAGGAGTAGAGCACGAGGACAGGAGTAGAGCACTGCTACAGGAATAGGGCAAGGGCTCAGGAGTAGAGCACAGGAACAGGAGTAGAGCACGAGGACAGGAGTAGAGCACGAGGACAGGAGTAGAGCACGGCTACAGGAGAAGAGCACGGGTACAAGAGTAGAGCACGGGTACAGGAGTAGAGCACGGGTACAGGAGTAGAGCACAGGTACAGGAGTAGAGCACGAGGACAGGAGTAGTGCACGAGGACAGGAGTAGAGCACGGATACAGGAGTAAAGCACAGGTACAGGAGTAAAGCACAGGTACAGGAGTAGAGCACGAGGACAGGAGTAGAGCACGAGGACAGGAATAGAGCACGAGTACAGGAGTAGAGCACGAAAACAGGAGTAGAGCACGGGTACAGGAGTAGAGCACGAGTACAGGAGTAGAGCACGGGTACAGGAGTAGAGCACGGGTACAGGAGAAGAGCACGGGTACAGGAGTAGAGCAAAAGTACAGGAGAAAAGCACAAGTACAGGAGTAGAGTACGGGTACGGGAATAGAGCACAGGTACAGGACTAGAGCATGAGGACAGGAGAAGAGCACGAGGACAGGAGTAGAGCACGGGTACAGGACTAGAGCACAGGTACAGGAGTAGAGCATGAGGACAGGAGTAGAGCACAGGTACAGGAGTAGTGCACGAGGACAGGAGTAGAGCACGGCTACAGGAGTAGAGCACGGGTACAGGAGTAGAGCCCGAGGACAGGAGTAGAGCACGGCTACAGGAGCAGAGCACGGGTACAGGAGTAGAGCACGGGTACAGGAGTAGAGCACGAGGACAGGAGTAGAGCACTGCTACAGGAATAGGGCAAGGGCTCAGGAGTAGAGCACAGGAACAGGAGTAGAGCACGAGGACAGGAGTAGAGCACGAGGACAGCAGTAGAGCACGGCTACAGGAGAAGAGCACGGGTACAAGAGTAGAGCACGGGTACAGGAGTAGAGCACGGGTACAGGAGTAGAGCACAGGCACAGGAGTAGAGCACGAGGACAGGAGTAGTGCACGAGGACAGGAGTAGAGCACGGATACAGGAGTAAAGCACAGGTACAGGAGTAAAGAACAGGAACAGGAGTAGAGTACGGGGACAGGAGTAGAGCACGGGTACAGGAGAAGAGCACGGGTACAGGAGTAGAGCAAAAGTACAGGAGAAAAGCACGGGTACCGGAGTAGAGCACGGGTACAGGAGTAGAGCACAGGTACAGGAGTAGAGCACGAGGACAGGAGTAGAGCACGAGGACAGGAGTAGAGCACGGGTACAGGAGTAAAGCACAGGTACATGAGTAAAGCACAGGTACAGGAGTAGAGCACGAGGACAGGAGTAGAGCACGAGGACAGGAATAGAGCACGAGGACAGGAGAGAGCACGGGTACAGGAGTAGAGCACGGGTACAGGAGAAGAGCACGGGTACAGGAGTAGAGCAAAAGTACAGGAGAAAAGCACAAGTACAGGAGTAGAGTACGGGTACGGGAATAGAGCACAGGTACAGGAGTAGAGCATGAGGACAGGAGAAGAGCACGAGGACAGGAGTAGAGCACGGGTACAGGACTAGAGCACAGGTACAGGAGTAGAGCATGAGGACAGGAGTAGAGCACAGGTACAGGAGTAGTGCACGAGGACAGGAGTAGAGCACGGCTACAGGAGTAGAGCACGGGTACAGGAGTAGAGCCCGAGGACAGGAGAAGAGCACGAGGACAGGAGTAGAGCACGGGTACAGGACTAGAGCACAGGTACAGGAGTAGAGCATGAGGACAGGAGTAGAGCACAGGTACAGGAGTAGAGGATGAGGACAGGAGTAGAGCACGAGGACAGGAGAGAGCACCGGTACAGGAGTAGAGCACGGGTACAGGAGTAAAGCACAGGAACAGGAGTAAAGCACAGGTACAGGAGTATAGCACGAGGACAGGAGTAGAGCACGGCTACAGGAGTAGAGCACGGGTACAGGAGTAGAGCCCGAGGACAGGAGTAGAGCACGGCTACAGGAGCAGAGCACGGGTACAGGAGTAGAGCACGGGTACAGGAGTAGAGCACGAGGACAGGAGTAGAGCACTGCTACAGGAATAGGGCAAGGGCTCAGGAGTAGAGCACAGGAACAGGAGTAGAGCACGAGGACAGGAGTAGAGCACGAGGACAGGAGTAGAGCACGGCTACAGGAGAAGAGCACGGGTACAAGAGTAGAGCACGGGTACAGGAGTAGAGCACGGGTACAGGAGTAGAGCACAGGTACAGGAGTAGAGCACGAGGACAGGAGTAGTGCACGAGGACAGGAGTAGAGCACGGATACAGGAGTAAAGCACAGGTACAGGAGTAAAGCACAGGTACAGGAGTAGAGCACGAGGACAGGAGTAGAGCACGAGGACAGGAATAGAGCACGAGTACAGGAGTAGAGCACGAAAACAGGAGTAGAGCACGGGTACAGGAGTAGAGCACGAGTACAGGAGTAGAGCACGGGTACAGGAGTAGAGCACGGGTACAGGAGAAGAGCACGGGTACAGGAGTAGAGCAAAAGTACAGGAGAAAAGCACAAGTACAGGAGTAGAGTACGGGTACGGGAATAGAGCACAGGTACAGGACTAGAGCATGAGGACAGGAGAAGAGCACGAGGACAGGAGTAGAGCACGGGTACAGGACTAGAGCACAGGTACAGGAGTAGAGCATGAGGACAGGAGTAGAGCACAGGTACAGGAGTAGTGCACGAGGACAGGAGTAGAGCACGGCTACAGGAGTAGAGCACGGGTACAGGAGTAGAGCCCGAGGACAGGAGTAGAGCACGGCTACAGGAGCAGAGCACGGGTACAGGAGTAGAGCACGGGTACAGGAGTAGAGCACGAGGACAGGAGTAGAGCACTGCTACAGGAATAGGGCAAGGGCTCAGGAGTAGAGCACAGGAACAGGAGTAGAGCACGAGGACAGGAGTAGAGCACGAGGACAGCAGTAGAGCACGGCTACAGGAGAAGAGCACAGGTACAAGAGTAGAGCACGGGTACAGGAGTAGAGCACGGGTACAGGAGTAGAGCACAGGTACAGGAGTAGAGCACGAGGACAGGAGTAGTGCACGAGGACAGGAGTAGAGCACGGATACAGGAGTAAAGCACAGGTACAGGAGTAAAGAACAGGAACAGGAGTAGAGTACGGGGACAGGAGTAGAGCACGGGTACAGGAGAAGAGCACGGGTACAGGAGTAGAGCAAAAGTACAGGAGAAAAGCACGGGTACCGGAGTAGAGCACGGGTACAGGAGTAGAGCACAGGTACAGGAGTAGAGCACGAGGACAGGAGTAGAGCACGAGGACAGGAGTAGAGCACGGGTACAGGAGTAAAGCACAGGTACATGAGTAAAGCACAGGTACAGGAGTAGAGCACGAGGACAGGAGTAGAGCACGAGGACAGGAATAGAGCACGAGTACAGGAGTAGAGCACGAAAACAGGAGTAGAGCACGGGTACAGGAGTAGAGCACAAGTACAGGAGTAGAGCACGAGGACAGGAGTAGAGCACGGCTACAGGAGTAGAGCACGGCTACAGGAGTAGAGCACGAGGACAGGAGTAGAGCACAAGGACAGGAGTAGAGCCCGCGTACATGAGTAGAGCAAGGGCTCAGGAGTAGAGCAAAGGTACAGGAGTAGAGCAAAGGTACAGGAGTAGAGCGTGGGAACAGGAGTAGAGCACGAGTACAGGAGACAAGCAAGGGTACAGAAGTAGAGCACGACTACAGAGGTAGATCACGTGTACAGGAGTAGAGCACGAGTACAGGGGGAGAGAACGGGTACAGGAGTAGAGCACGGGTACAGGAGTAGAGCACGGGTACAGGAGTAGAGCACAGGTACAGGAGTAGAGCACGAGGACAGGAGTAGTGCACGAGGACAGGAGTAGAGCACGGATACAGGAGTAAAGCACAGGTACAGGAGTAAAGAACAGGAACAGGAGTAGAGTACGGGGACAGGAGTAGAGCACGGGTACAGGAGAAGAGCACGGGTACAGGAGTAGAGCAAAAGTACAGGAGAAAAGCACGGGTACCGGAGTAGAGCACGGGTACAGGAGTAGAGCACAGGTACAGGAGTAGAGCACGAGGACAGGAGTAGAGCACGAGGACAGGAGTAGAGCACGGGTACAGGAGTAAAGCACAGGTACATGAGTAAAGCACAGGTACAGGAGTAGAGCACGAGGACAGGAGTAGAGCACGAGGACAGGAATAGAGCACGAGTACAGGAGTAGAGCACGAAAACAGGAGTAGAGCACGGGTACAGGAGTAGAGCACAAGTACAGGAGTAGAGCACGAGGACAGGAGTAGAGCACGGCTACAGGAGTAGAGCACGGCTACAGGAGTAGAGCACGAGGACAGGAGTAGAGCACAAGGACAGGAGTAGAGCCCGCGTACATGAGTAGAGCAAGGGCTCAGGAGTAGAGCAAAGGTACAGGAGTAGAGCAAAGGTACAGGAGTAGAGCGTGGGAACAGGAGTAGAGCACGAGTACAGGAGACAAGCAAGGGTACAGAAGTAGAGCACGACTACAGAGGTAGATCACGTGTACAGGAGTAGAGCACGAGTACAGGGGGAGAGAACGGGTACAGGAGTAGAGCACGGGTACAGGAGTAGAGCACGGGTACAGGAGTAGAGCACGGGTACAGGAGTAGAGCACGGGTACAGGAGAAGAGCACGGGTACAGGAGTAGAGCAAAAGTACAGGAGAAAAGCACAAGTACAGGAGTAGAGTACGGGTACGGGAATAGAGCACAGGTACAGGAGTAGAGCATGAGGACAGGAGAAGAGCACGAGGACAGGAGTAGAGCACGGGTACAGGACTAGAGCACAGGTACAGGACTAGAGCATGAGGACAGGAGTAGAGCACAGCTACAGGAGTAGAGGATGAGGACAGGAGTAGAGCACGAGGACAGGAGAGAGCACGGGTACAGGAGTAGAGCACGGGTACAGGAGAAGAGCACGGGTACAGGAGTAGAGCAAAAGTACAGGAGAAAAGCACAAGTACAGGAGTAGAGTACGGGTACGGGAATAGAGCACAGGTACAGGAGTAGAGCATGAGGACAGGAGAAGAGCACGAGGACAGGAGTAGAGCACGGGTACAGGACTAGAGCACAGGTACAGGAGTAGAGCATGAGGACAGGAGTAGAGCACAGGTACAGGAGTAGTGCACGAGGACAGGAGTAGAGCACGGCTACAGGAGTAGAGCACGGGTACAGGAGTAGAGCCCGAGGACAGGAGTAGAGCACGGCTACATGAGCAGAGCACGGGTACAGGAGTAGAGCACGGGTACAGGAGTAGAGCACGAGGACAGGAGTAGAGCACTGCTACAGGAATAGGGCAAGGGCTCAGGAGTAGAGCACAGGAACAGGAGTAGAGCACGAGGACAGGAGTAGAGCACGAGGACAGCAGTAGAGCACGGCTACAGGAGAAGAGCACGGGTACAAGAGTAGAGCACGGGTACAGGAGTAGAGCACGGGTACAGGAGTAGAGCACAGGTACAGGAGTAGAGCACGAGGACAGGAGTAGTGCACGAGGACAGGAGTAGAGCACGGATACAGGAGTAAAGCACAGGTACAGGAGTAAAGAACAGGAACAGGAGTAGAGTACGGGGACAGGAGTAGAGCACGGGTACAGGAGAAGAGCACGGGTACAGGAGTAGAGCAAAAGTACAGGAGAAAAGCACGGGTACCGGAGTAGAGCACGGGTACAGGAGTAGAGCACAGGTACAGGAGTAGAGCACGAGGACAGGAGTAGAGCACGAGGACAGGAGTAGAGCACGGGTACAGGAGTAAAGCACAGGTACATGAGTAAAGCACAGGTACAGGAGTAGAGCACGAGGACAGGAGTAGAGCACGAGGACAGGAATAGAGCACGAGTACAGGAGTAGAGCACAAAAACAGGAGTAGAGCACGGGTACAGGAGTAGAGCACGAGTACAGGAGTAGAGCACGAGGACAGGAGTAGAGCACGGCTACAGGAGTAGAGCACGGCTACAGGAGTAGAGCACGAGGACAGGAGTAGAGCACAAGGACAGGAGTAGAGCCCGCGTACATGAGTAGAGCAAGGGCTCAGGAGTAGAGCAACGGTACAGGAGTAGAGCAAAGGTACAGGAGTAGAGCATGGGAACAGGAGTAGAGCACGAGTACAGGAGACAAGCAAGGGTACAGAAGTAGAGCACGACTACAGAGGTAGATCACGTGTACAGGAGTAGAGCACGAGTACAGGGGGAGAGAACGGGTACAGGAGTAGAGCACGGGTACAGGAGTAGAGCACGGGTACAGGAGTAGAGCACGGGTACAGGAGTAGAGCACGGGTACAGGAGAAGAGCACGGGTACAGGAGTAGAGCAAAAGTACAGGAGAAAAGCACAAGTACAGGAGTAGAGTACGGGTACGGGAATAGAGCACAGGTACAGGAGTAGAGCATGAGGACAGGAGAAGAGCACGAGGACAGGAGTAGAGCACGGGTACAGGACTAGAGCACAGGTACAGGAGTAGAGCATGAGGACAGGAGTAGAGCACAGGTACAGGAGTAGAGGATGAGGACAGGAGTAGAGCACGAGGACAGGAGAGAGCACCGGTACAGGAGTAGAGCACGGGTACAGGAGTAAAGCACAGGAACAGGAGTAAAGCACAGGTACAGGAGTATAGCACGAGGACAGGAGTAGAGCACGGGTACAGGAGTAGAGCACGAGGACAGGAGTAGAGCACTGCTACAGGAATAGGGCAAGGGCTCAGGAGTAGAGCACAGGAACAGGAGTAGAGCACAAGGACAGGAGAAGAGCACGAGGACAGGAGTAGAGCACGGGTACAGGAGAAGAGCACGGGTACAGGAGTAGAGCACAGGTACAGGAGAAGAGCACGAGGACAGGAGTAGAGCACAGGTACAGGAGTAGAGCACGAGGACTGGAGTAGAGCATGAGGACAGGGGTAGAGCACGGGTACAGGAGTAGAGCACGGGTACAGGAGTAAAGCACAGGTACAGGAGTAGAGCACGGGTACAGGAGTAGAGCACAGGTACAGGAGTAGAGCACGAGGACAGGAGTAGAGCACGGGGACAGGAGTAGTGCACGAGGACAGGAGTAGAGCACGGGTACAGGAGTAAAGCACAGGTACAGGTGTAAAGAACAGGTACAGGAGTAGAGTACGGGGACAGGAGTAGAGCACGGGTACAGGAGTAGAGCACAGGTACAGGAGTAAAGAACAGGTACAGGAGTAGAGCACGGGTACAGGAGAAGAGCACGGGTACAGGAGTAGAGCAAAAGTACAGGAGAAAAGCACGGGTACCGGAGTAGAGCACGGGTACAGGAGTAGAGCACAGGTACAGGAGTAGAGCACAAGGACAGGAGTAGAGCACGAGGACAGGAGTAGAGCACGGGTACAGGAGTAAAGCACAGGTACATGCGTAAAGCACAGGTACAGGAGTAGAGCACAAGGACAGGAGTAGAGCACGAGGACAGGAATAGAGCACGAGTACAGGAGTAGAGCACGAAAACAGGAGTAGAGCACGGCTACAGGAGTAGAGCACGGGTACAGGAGTAGAGCACGAGTACAGGAGTAGAGCACGAGGACAGGAGTAGAGCACGGCTACAGGAGTAGAGCACGGCTACAGGAGTAGAGCACGAGGACAGGAGTAGAGCACAAGGACAGGAGTAGAGCCCGCGTACATGAGTAGAGCAAGGGCTCAGGAGTAGAGCAAAGGTACAGGAGTAGAGCAAAGGTACAGGAGTAGAGCATGGGAACAGGAGTAGAGCACGAGTACAGGAGACAAGCAAGGGTACAGAAGTAGAGCACGACTACAGAGGTAGATCACGTGTACAGGAGTAGAGCACGAGTACAGGGGGAGAGAACGGGTACAGGAGTAGAGCACGGGTACAGGAGTAGAGCACGGGTACAGGAGTAGAGCACGGGTACAGGAGTAGAGCACGGGTACAGGAGAAGAGCACGGGTACAGGAGTAGAGCAAAAGTACAGGAGAAAAGCACAAGTACAGGAGTAGAGTACGGGTACGGGAATAGAGCACAGGTACAGGAGTAGAGCATGAGGACGGGAGAAGAGCACGAGGACAGGAGTAGAGCACGGCTACAGGAGTAGAGCACGAGGACAGGAGTAGAGCACGAGGACAGGAGTAGAGCCCGCGTACATGAGTAGAGCAAGGGCTCAGGAGTAGAGCAAAGGTACAGGAGTAGAGCAAAGGTACAGGAGTAGAGCATGGGAACAGGAGTAGAGCACGAGTACAGGAGACAAGCAAGGGTACAGAAGTAGAGCACGACTACAGAGGTAGATCACGTGTACAGGAGTAGAGCACGAGTACAGGGGGAGAGAACGGGTACAGTAGTAGAGCACGGGTACAGGAGTAGAGCACGGGTACAGGAGTAGAGCACGGGTACAGGAGAAGAGCACGGGTACAGGAGTAGAGCACAGGTACAGGAGAAGAGCACGAGGACAGGAGTAGAGCACAGGTACAGGAGTAGAGCACGAGGACTGGAGTAGAGCATGAGGACAGGAGTAGAGCACGGGTACAGGAGTAAAGCACAGGTACAGGAGTAGAGCACGGGTACAGGAGTAGAGCACAGGTACAGGAGTAGAGCACGAGGACAGGAGTAGAGCACGAGGACAGGAGTAGAGCACGAGGACAGGAGTAGTGCACGAGGACAGGAGTAGAGCATGGGTACAGGAGTAAAGCACAGGTACAGGAGTAAAGAACAGGTACAGGAGTAGAGTACGGGGACAGAAGTAGAGCACGGCTACAGGAGTAGAGCACGGGTACATGAGTAGAGCACGAGGACAGGAGTAGAGCACGGCTACAGGAGAAGAGCACGGGTACAGGAGTAGAGCACGGCTACAGGAGAAGAGCACAGGTACAGGAGTAGAGCACGGGTACAGGAGTAGAGCACGAGTACAGGAGTAGAGCACGAGGACAGGAGTAGAGCACGGCTACAGGAGTAGAGCACGGCTACAGGAGTAGAGCACGAGGACAGGAGTAGAGCCCGTGTACATGAGTAGAGCAAGGGCTCAGGAGTAGAGCAAAGGTACAGGAGTAGAGCAAAGGTACAGGAGTAGAGCATGGGAACAGGAGTAGAGCACGAGTACAGGAGACAAGCAAGGGTACAGAAGTAGAGCACGACTACAGAGGTAGATCACGTGTACAGGAGTAGAGCACGAGTACAGGGGGAGAGAACGGGTACAGTAGTAGAGCACGGGTACAGGAGTAGAGCACGGGTACAGGAGTAAAGCACAGGTACAGGAGTAAAGAACAGGTACAGGAGTAGAGTACGGGGACAGAAGTAGAGCACGGCTACAGGAGTAGAGCACGGGTACATGAGTAGAGCACGAGGACAGGAGTAGAGCACGGCTACAGGAGAAGAGCACGGGTACAGGAGTAGAGCACGGCTACAGGAGAAGAGCACAGGTACAGGAGTAGAGCACGGGTACAGGAGTAGAGCACGAGTACAGGAGTAGAGCACGAGGACAGGAGTAGAGCACGGCTACAGGAGTAGAGCACGGCTACAGGAGTAGAGCACGAGGACAGGAGTAGAGCCCGTGTACATGAGTAGAGCAAGGGCTCAGGAGTAGAGCAAAGGTACAGGAGTAGAGCAAAGGTACAGGAGTAGAGCATGGGAACAGGAGTAGAGCATGAGTACAGGAGTAGAGCACGGGTACAGGAGTAGAGCACGGGTACAGGAGAAGAGCACGGGTACGGGAGTAGAGCAAAAGTACAGGAGAAAAGCACAAGTACAGGAGTAGAGTACGGGTACGGGAATAGAGCACAGGTACAGGAGTAGAGCATGAGGACAGGAGAAGAGCACGAGGACAGGAGTAGAGCACGAGGACAGGAGTAGAGCACGGCTACAGGAGTAGAGCACGGCTACAGGAGTAGAGCACGAGGACAGGAGTAGAGCACGAGGACAGGAGTAGAGCCCGCGTACATGAGTAGAGCAAGGGCTCAGGAGTAGAGCAAAGGTACAGGAGTAGAGCAAAGGTACAGGAGTAGAGCATGGGAACAGGAGTAGAGCACGAGTACAGGAGACAAGCAAGGGTACAGAAGTAGAGCACGACTACAGAGGTAGATCACGTGTACAGGAGTAGAGCACGAGTACAGGGGGAGAGAACGGGTACAGTAGTAGAGCACGGGTACAGGAGTAGAGCACGGGTACAGGAGAAGAGCACGGGTACAGGAGTAGAGCACAGGTACAGGAGAAGAGCACGAGGACAGGAGTAGAGCACAGGTACAGGAGTAGAGCACGAGGACTGGAGTAGAGCATGAGGACAGGAGTAGAGCACGGGTACAGGAGTAAAGCACAGGTACAGGAGTAGAGCACGGGTACAGGAGTAGAGCACAGGTACAGGAGTAGAGCACGAGGACAGGAGTAGAGCACGAGGACAGGAGTAGAGCACGAGGACAGGAGTAGTGCACGAGGACAGGAGTAGAGCATGGGTACAGGAGTAAAGCACAGGTACAGGAGTAAAGAACAGGTACAGGAGTAGAGTACGGGGACAGAAGTAGAGCACGGCTACAGGAGTAGAGCACGGGTACATGAGTAGAGCACGAGGACAGGAGTAGAGCACGGCTACAGGAGAAGAGTACGGGTACAGGAGTAGAGCACGGCTACAGGAGAAGAGCACAGGTACAGGAGTAGAGCACGGGTACAGGAGTAGAGCACGAGTACAGGAGTAGAGCACGAGGACAGGAGTAGAGCACGGCTACAGGAGTAGAGCACGGCTACAGGAGTAGAGCACGAGGACAGGAGTAGAGCCCGTGTACATGAGTAGAGCAAGGGCTCAGGAGTAGAGCAAAGGTACAGGAGTAGAGCAAAGGTACAGGAGTAGAGCATGGGAACAGGAGTAGAGCATGAGTACAGGAGTAGAGCACGGGTACAGGAGTAGAGCACGGGTACAGGAGAAGAGCACGGGTACAGGAGTAGAGCAAAAGTACAGGAGAAAAGCACAAGTACAGGAGTAGAGTACGGGTACGGGAATAGAGCACAGGTACAGGAGTAGAGCATGAGGACAGGAGAAGAGCACGAGGACAGGAGTAGAGCACGGGTACAGGACTAGAGCACAGGTACAGGAGTAGAGCATGAGGACAGGAGTAGAGCACAGGTACAGGAGTAGAGGATGAGGACAGGAGTAGAGCACGAGGACAGGAGAGAGCACCGGTACAGGAGTAGAGCACGGGTACAGGAGTAAAGCACAGGAACAGGAGTAAAGCACAGGTACAGGAGTATAGCACGAGGACAGGAGTAGAGCACGGCTACAGGAGTAGAGCACGGGTACAGGAGTAGAGCCCGAGGACAGGAGTAGAGCACGGCTACAGGAGCAGAGCACGGGTACAGGAGTAGAGCACGGGTACAGGAGTAGAGCACGAGGACAGGAGTAGAGCACTGCTACAGGAATAGGGCAAGGGCTCAGGAGTAGAGCACAGGGACAGGAGTAGAGCACGAGGACAGGAGTAGAGCACGAGGACAGGAGTAGAGCACGGCTACAGGAGAAGAGCACGGGTACAAGAGTAGAGCACGGGTACAGGAGTAGAGCACGGGTACAGGAGTAGAGCACAGGTACAGGAGTAGAGCACGAGGACAGGAGTAGTGCACGAGGACAGGAGTAGAGCACGGATACAGGAGTAAAGCACAGGTACAGGAGTAAAGCACAGGTACAGGAGTAGAGCACGAGGACAGGAGTAGAGCACGAGGACAGGAATAGAGCACGAGTACAGGAGTAGAGCACGAAAACAGGAGTAGAGCACGGGTACAGGAGTAGAGCACGAGTACAGGAGTAGAGCACGGGTACAGGAGTAGAGCACGGGTACAGGAGAAGAGCACGGGTACAGGAGTAGAGCAAAAGTACAGGAGAAAAGCACAAGTACAGGAGTAGAGTACGGGTACGGGAATAGAGCACAGGTACAGGACTAGAGCATGAGGACAGGAGAAGAGCACGAGGACAGGAGTAGAGCACGGGTACAGGACTAGAGCACAGGTACAGGAGTAGAGCATGAGGACAGGAGTAGAGCACAGGTACAGGAGTAGTGCATGAGGACAGGAGTAGAGCACGGCTACAGGAGTAGAGCACGGGTACAGGAGTAGAGCCCGAGGACAGGAGTAGAGCACGGCTACAGGAGCAGAGCACGGGTACAGGAGTAGAGCACGGGTACAGGAGTAGAGCACGAGGACAGGAGTAGAGCACTGCTACAGGAATAGGGCAAGGGCTCAGGAGTAGAGCACAGGAACAGGAGTAGAGCACGAGGACAGGAGTAGAGCACGAGGACAGCAGTAGAGCACGGCTACAGGAGAAGAGCACGGGTACAAGAGTAGAGCACGGGTACAGGAGTAGAGCACGGGTACAGGAGTAGAGCACAGGTACAGGAGTAGAGCACGAGGACAGGAGTAGTGCACGAGGACAGGAGTAGAGCACGGATACAGGAGTAAAGCACAGGTACAGGAGTAAAGAACAGGAACAGGAGTAGAGTACGGGGACAGGAGTAGAGCACGGGTACAGGAGAAGAGCACGGGTACAGGAGTAGAGCAAAAGTACAGGAGAAAAGCACGGGTACCGGAGTAGAGCACGGGTACAGGAGTAGAGCACAGGTACAGGAGTAGAGCACGAGGACAGGAGTAGAGCACGAGGACAGGAGTAGAGCACGGGTACAGGAGTAAAGCACAGGTACATGAGTAAAGCACAGGTACAGGAGTAGAGCACGAGGACAGGAGTAGAGCACGAGGACAGGAATAGAGCACGAGGACTGGAGTAGAGCATGAGGACAGGAGTAGAGCACGGGTACAGGAGTAAAGCACAGGTACAGGAGTAGAGCACGGGTACAGGAGTAGAGCACAGGTACAGGAGTAGAGCACGAGGACAGGAGTAGAGCACGAGGACAGGAGTAGAGCACGAGGACAGGAGTAGTGCACGAGGACAGGAGTAGAGCATGGGTACAGGAGTAAAGCACAGGTACAGGAGTAAAGAACAGGTACAGGAGTAGAGTACGGGGACAGAAGTAGAGCACGGCTACAGGAGTAGAGCACGGGTACATGAGTAGAGCACGAGGACAGGAGTAGAGCACGGCTACAGGAGAAGAGTACGGGTACAGGAGTAGAGCACGGCTACAGGAGAAGAGCACAGGTACAGGAGTAGAGCACGGGTACAGGAGTAGAGCACGAGTACAGGAGTAGAGCACGAGGACAGGAGTAGAGCACGGCTACAGGAGTAGAGCACGGCTACAGGAGTAGAGCACGAGGACAGGAGTAGAGCCCGTGTACATGAGTAGAGCAAGGGCTCAGGAGTAGAGCAAAGGTACAGGAGTAGAGCAAAGGTACAGGAGTAGAGCATGGGAACAGGAGTAGAGCATGAGTACAGGAGTAGAGCACGGGTACAGGAGTAGAGCACGGGTACAGGAGAAGAGCACGGGTACAGGAGTAGAGCAAAAGTACAGGAGAAAAGCACAAGTACAGGAGTAGAGTACGGGTACGGGAATAGAGCACAGGTACAGGAGTAGAGCATGAGGACAGGAGAAGAGCACGAGGACAGGAGTAGAGCACGGGTACAGGACTAGAGCACAGGTACAGGAGTAGAGCATGAGGACAGGAGTAGAGCACAGGTACAGGAGTAGAGGATGAGGACAGGAGTAGAGCACGAGGACAGGAGAGAGCACCGGTACAGGAGTAGAGCACGGGTACAGGAGTAAAGCACAGGAACAGGAGTAAAGCACAGGTACAGGAGTATAGCACGAGGACAGGAGTAGAGCACGGCTACAGGAGTAGAGCACGGGTACAGGAGTAGAGCCCGAGGACAGGAGTAGAGCACGGCTACAGGAGCAGAGCACGGGTACAGGAGTAGAGCACGGGTACAGGAGTAGAGCACGAGGACAGGAGTAGAGCACTGCTACAGGAATAGGGCAAGGGCTCAGGAGTAGAGCACAGGAACAGGAGTAGAGCACGAGGACAGGAGTAGAGCACGAGGACAGGAGTAGAGCACGGCTACAGGAGAAGAGCACGGGTACAAGAGTAGAGCACGGGTACAGGAGTAGAGCACGGGTACAGGAGTAGAGCACAGGTACAGGAGTAGAGCACGAGGACAGGAGTAGTGCACGAGGACAGGAGTAGAGCACGGATACAGGAGTAAAGCACAGGTACAGGAGTAAAGCACAGGTACAGGAGTAGAGCACGAGGACAGGAGTAGAGCACGAGGACAGGAATAGAGCACGAGTACAGGAGTAGAGCACGAAAACAGGAGTAGAGCACGGGTACAGGAGTAGAGCACGAGTACAGGAGTAGAGCACGTTTACAGGAGTAGAGCACGGGTACAGGAGAAGAGCACGGGTACAGGAGTAGAGCAAAAGTACAGGAGAAAAGCACAAGTACAGGAGTAGAGTACGGGTACGGGAATAGAGCACAGGTACAGGACTAGAGCATGAGGACAGGAGAAGAGCACGAGGACAGGAGTAGAGCACGGGTACAGGACTAGAGCACAGGTACAGGAGTAGAGCATGAGGACAGGAGTAGAGCACAGGTACAGGAGTAGTGCACGAGGACAGGAGTAGAGCACGGCTACAGGAGTAGAGCACGGGTACAGGAGTAGAGCCCGAGGACAGGAGTAGAGCACGGCTACAGGAGCAGAGCACGGGTACAGGAGTAGAGCACGGGTACAGGAGTAGAGCACGAGGACAGGAGTAGAGCACTGCTACAGGAATAGGGCAAGGGCTCAGGAGTAGAGCACAGGAACAGGAGTAGAGCACGAGGACAGGAGTAGAGCACGAGGACAGCAGTAGAGCACGGCTACAGGAGAAGAGCACGGGTACAAGAGTAGAGCACGGGTACAGGAGTAGAGCACGGGTACAGGAGTAGAGCACAGGTACAGGAGTAGAGCACGAGGACAGGAGTAGTGCACGAGGACAGGAGTAGAGCACGGATACAGGAGTAAAGCACAGGTACAGGAGTAAAGAACAGGAACAGGAGTAGAGTACGGGGACAGGAGTAGAGCACGGGTACAGGAGAAGAGCACGGGTACAGGAGTAGAGCAAAAGTACAGGAGAAAAGCACGGGTACCGGAGTAGAGCACGGGTACAGGAGTAGAGCACAGGTACAGGAGTAGAGCACGAGGACAGGAGTAGAGCACGAGGACAGGAGTAGAGCACGGGTACAGGAGTAAAGCACAGGTACATGAGTAAAGCACAGGTACAGGAGTAGAGCACGAGGACAGGAGTAGAGCACGAGGACAGGAATAGAGCACGAGTACAGGAGTAGAGCACAAGTACAGGAGTAGAGTACGGGTACGGGAATAGAGCACAGGTACAGGACTAGAGCATGAGGACAGGAGAAGAGCACGAGGACAGGAGTAGAGCACGGGTACAGGACTAGAGCACAGGTACAGGAGTAGAGCATGAGGACAGGAGTAGAGCACAGGTACAGGAGTAGTGCACGAGGACAGGAGTAGAGCACGGCTACAGGAGTAGAGCACGGGTACAGGAGTAGAGCCCGAGGACAGGAGTAGAGCACGGCTACAGGAGCAGAGCACGGGTACAGGAGTAGAGCACGGGTACAGGAGTAGAGCACGAGGACAGGAGTAGAGCACTGCTACAGGAATAGGGCAAGGGCTCAGGAGTAGAGCACAGGAACAGGAGTAGAGCACGAGGACAGGAGTAGAGCACGAGGACAGGAATAGAGCACGAGTACAGGAGTAGAGCACGAAAACAGGAGTAGAGCACGGGTACAGGAGTAGAGCACGAGTACAGGAGTAGAGCACGAGGACAGGAGTAGAGCACGGCTACAGGAGAAGAGCACGGGTACAGGAGTAGAGCAAAAGTACAGGAGAAAAGCACGGGTACCGGAGTAGAGCACGGGTACAGGAGTAGAGCACAGGTACAGGAGTAGAGCACGAGGACAGGAGTAGAGCACGAGGACAGGAGTAGAGCACGGGTACAGGAGTAAAGCACAGGTACATGAGTAAAGCACAGGTACAGGAGTAGAGCACGAGGACAGGAGTAGAGCACGAGGACAGGAATAGAGCACGAGTACAGGAGTAGAGCACAAGTACAGGAGTAGAGTACGGGTACGGGAATAGAGCACAGGTACAGGACTAGAGCATGAGGACAGGAGAAGAGCACGAGGACAGGAGTAGAGCACGGGTACAGGACTAGAGCACAGGTACAGGAGTAGAGCATGAGGACAGGAGTAGAGCACAGGTACAGGAGTAGTGCACGAGGACAGGAGTAGAGCACGGCTACAGGAGTAGAGCACGGGTACAGGAGTAGAGCCCGAGGACAGGAGTAGAGCACGGCTACAGGAGCAGAGCACGGGTACAGGAGTAGAGCACGGGTACAGGAGTAGAGCACGAGGACAGGAGTAGAGCACTGCTACAGGAATAGGGCAAGGGCTCAGGAGTAGAGCACAGGAACAGGAGTAGAGCACGAGGACAGGAGTAGAGCACGAGGACAGCAGTAGAGCACGGCTACAGGAGAAGAGCACGGGTACAAGAGTAGAGCACGGGTACAGGAGTAGAGCACGGGTACAGGAGTAGAGCACAGGTACAGGAGTAGAGCACGAGGACAGGAGTAGTGCACGAGGACAGGAGTAGAGCACGGATACAGGAGTAAAGCACAGGTACAGGAGTAAAGAACAGGAACAGGAGTAGAGTACGGGGACAGGAGTAGAGCACGGGTACAGGAGAAGAGCACGGGTACAGGAGTAGAGCAAAAGTACAGGAGAAAAGCACGGGTACCGGAGTAGAGCACGGGTACAGGAGTAGAGCACAGGTACAGGAGTAGAGCACGAGGACAGGAGTAGAGCACGAGGACAGGAGTAGAGCACGGGTACAGGAGTAAAGCACAGGTACATGAGTAAAGCACAGGTACAGGAGTAGAGCACGAGGACAGGAGTAGAGCACGAGGACAGGAATAGAGCACGAGTACAGGAGTAGAGCACGAAAACAGGAGTAGAGCACGGGTACAGGAGTAGAGCACGAGTACAGGAGTAGAGCACGAGGACAGGAGTAGAGCACGGCTACAGGAGTAGAGCACGGCTACAGGAGTAGAGCACGAGGACAGGAGTAGAGCACAAGGACAGGAGTAGAGCCCGCGTACATGAGTAGAGCAAGGGCTCAGGAGTAGAGCAAAGGTACAGGAGTAGAGCAAAGGTACAGGAGTAGAGCATGGGAACAGGAGTAGAGCACGAGTACAGGAGACAAGCAAGGGTACAGAAGTAGAGCACGACTACAGAGGTAGATCACGTGTACAGGAGTAGAGCACGAGTACAGGGGGAGAGAACGGGTACAGGAGTAAAGCACAGGTACATGAGTAAAGCACAGGTACAGGAGTAGAGCACGAGGACAGGAGTAGAGCACGAGGACAGGAGTAGAGCACGGGTACAGGAGTAAACCACAGGTACATGAGTAAAGCACAGGTACAGGAGTAGAGCACGAGGACAGGAGTAGAGCACGAGGACAGGAATAGAGCACGAGTACAGGAGTAGAGCACGAAAACAGGAGTAGAGCACGGGTACAGGAGTAGAGCACGAGTACAGGAGTAGAGCACGAGGACAGGAGTAGAGCACGGCTACAGGAGTAGAGCACGGCTACAGGAGTAGAGCACGAGGACAGGAGTAGAGCACAAGGACAGGAGTAGAGCCCGCGTACATGAGTAGAGCAAGGGCTCAGGAGTAGAGCAAAGGTACAGGAGTAGAGCAAAGGTACAGGAGTAGAGCATGGGAACAGGAGTAGAGCACGAGTACAGGAGACAAGCAAGGGTACAGAAGTAGAGCACGACTACAGAGGTAGATCACGTGTACAGGAGTAGAGCACGGGTACAGGAGTAGAGCACGGGTACAGGAGTAGAGCACGGGTACAGGAGAAGAGCACGGGTACAGGAGTAGAGCAAAAGTACAGGAGAAAAGCACAAGTACAGGAGTAGAGTACGGGTACGGGAATAGAGCACAGGTACAGGAGTAGAGCATGAGGACAGGAGAAGAGCACGAGGACAGGAGTAGAGCACGGGTACAGGACTAGAGCACAGGTACAGGACTAGAGCATGAGGACAGGAGTAGAGCACAGGTACAGGAGTAGAGGATGAGGACAGGAGTAGAGCACGAGGACAGGAGAGAGCACGGGTACAGGAGTAGAGCACGGGTACAGGAGAAGAGCACGGGTACAGGAGTAGAGCAAAAGTACAGGAGAAAAGCACAAGTACAGGAGTAGAGTACGGGTACGGGAATAGAGCACAGGTACAGGAGTAGAGCATGAGGACAGGAGAAGAGCACGAGGACAGGAGTAGAGCACGGGTACAGGACTAGAGCACAGGTACAGGAGTAGAGCATGAGGACAGGAGTAGAGCACAGGTACAGGAGTAGAGCACGAGGACAGGAGTAGTGCACGAGGACAGGAGTAGAGCACGGATACAGGAGTAAAGCACAGGTACAGGAGTAAAGAACAGGAACAGGAGTAGAGTACGGGGACAGGAGTAGAGCACGGGTACAGGAGAAGAGCACGGGTACAGGAGTAGAGCAAAAGTACAGGAGAAAAGCACGGGTACCGGAGTAGAGCACGGGTACAGGAGTAGAGCACAGGTACAGGAGTAGAGCACGAGGACAGGAGTAGAGCACGAGGACAGGAGTAGAGCACGGGTACAGGAGTAAAGCACAGGTACATGAGTAAAGCACAGGTACAGGAGTAGAGCACGAGGACAGGAGTAGAGCACGAGGACAGGAATAGAGCACGAGTACAGGAGTAGAGCACGAAAACAGGAGTAGAGCACGGGTACAGGAGTAGAGCACGAGTACAGGAGTAGAGCACGAGGACAGGAGTAGAGCACGGCTACAGGAGTAGAGCACGGCTACAGGAGTAGAGCACGAGGACAGGAGTAGAGCACAAGGACAGGAGTAGAGCCCGCGTACATGAGTAGAGCAAGGGCTCAGGAGTAGAGCAAAGGTACAGGAGTAGAGCAAAGGTACAGGAGTAGAGCATGGGAACAGGAGTAGAGCACGAGTACAGGAGACAAGCAAGGGTACAGAAGTAGAGCACGACTACAGAGGTAGATCACGTGTACAGGAGTAGAGCACGAGTACAGGGGGAGAGAACGGGTACAGGAGTAAAGCACAGGTACATGAGTAAAGCACAGGTACAGGAGTAGAGCACGAGGACAGGAGTAGAGCACGAGGACAGGAGTAGAGCACGGGTACAGGAGTAAACCACAGGTACATGAGTAAAGCACAGGTACAGGAGTAGAGCACGAGGACAGGAGTAGAGCACGAGGACAGGAATAGAGCACGAGTACAGGAGTAGAGCACGAAAACAGGAGTAGAGCACGGGTACAGGAGTAGAGCACGAGTACAGGAGTAGAGCACGAGGACAGGAGTAGAGCACGGCTACAGGAGTAGAGCACGGCTACAGGAGTAGAGCACGAGGACAGGAGTAGAGCACAAGGACAGGAGTAGAGCCCGCGTACATGAGTAGAGCAAGGGCTCAGGAGTAGAGCAAAGGTACAGGAGTAGAGCAAAGGTACAGGAGTAGAGCATGGGAACAGGAGTAGAGCACGAGTACAGGAGACAAGCAAGGGTACAGAAGTAGAGCACGACTACAGAGGTAGATCACGTGTACAGGAGTAGAGCACGAGTACAGGGGGAGAGAACGGGTACAGGAGTAGAGCACGGGTACAGGAGTAGAGCACGGGTACAGGAGTAGAGCACGGGTACAGGAGTAGAGCACGGGTACAGGAGAAGAGCACGGGTACAGGAGTAGAGCAAAAGTACAGGAGAAAAGCACAAGTACAGGAGTAGAGTACGGGTACGGGAATAGAGCACAGGTACAGGAGTAGAGCATGAGGACAGGAGAAGAGCACGAGGACAGGAGTAGAGCACGGGTACAGGACTAGAGCACAGGTACAGGACTAGAGCATGAGGACAGGAGTAGAGCACAGGTACAGGAGTAGAGGATGAGGACAGGAGTAGAGCACGAGGACAGGAGAGAGCACGGGTACAGGAGTAGAGCACGGGTACAGGAGAAGAGCACGGGTACAGGAGTAGAGCAAAAGTACAGGAGAAAAGCACAAGTACAGGAGTAGAGTACGGGTACGGGAATAGAGCACAAGTACAGGAGTAGAGCATGAGGACAGGAGAAGAGCACGAGGACAGGAGTAGAGCACGGGTACAGGACTAGAGCACAGGTACAGGAGTAGAGCATGAGGACAGGAGTAGAGCACAGGTACAGGAGTAGTGCACGAGGACAGGAGTAGAGCACGGCTACAGGAGTAGAGCACGGGTACAGGAGTAGAGCCCGAGGACAGGAGAAGAGCACGAGGACAGGAGAGAGCACGGGTACAGGAGTAGAGCACGGGTACAGGAGAAGAGCACGGGTACAGGAGTAGAGCAAAAGTACAGGAGAAAAGCACAAGTACAGGAGTAGAGTACGGGTACGGGAATAGAGCACAAGTACAGGAGTAGAGCATGAGGACAGGAGAAGAGCACGAGGACAGGAGTAGAGCACGGGTACAGGACTAGAGCACAGGTACAGGAGTAGAGCATGAGGACAGGAGTAGAGCACAGGTACAGGAGTAGTGCACGAGGACAGGAGTAGAGCACGGCTACAGGAGTAGAGCACGGGTACAGGAGTAGAGCCCGAGGACAGGAGAAGAGCACGAGGACAGGAGTAGAGCACGGGTACAGGACTAGAGCACAGGTACAGGAGTAGAGCATGAGGACAGGAGTAGAGCACAGGTACAGGAGTAGAGGATGAGGACAGGAGTAGAGCACGAGGACAGGAGAGAGCACCGGTACAGGAGTAGAGCACGGGTACAGGAGTAAAGCACAGGAACAGGAGTAAAGCACAGGTACAGGAGTATAGCACGAGGACAGGAGTAGAGCACGGCTACAGGAGTAGAGCACGGGTACAGGAGTAGAGCCCGAGGACAGGAGTAGAGCACGGCTACAGGAGCAGAGCACGGGTACAGGAGTAGAGCACGGGTACAGGAGTAGAGCACGAGGACAGGAGTAGAGCACGGCTACAGGAATAGGGCAAGGGCTCAGGAGTAGAGCACAGGAACAGGAGTAGAGCACGAGGACAGGAGTAGAGCACGAGGACAGGAGTAGAGCACGGCTACAGGAGAAGAGCACGGGTACAAGAGTAGAGCACGGGTACAGGAGTAGAGCACGGGTACAGGAGTAGAGCACAGGTACAGGAGTAGAGCACGAGGACAGGAGTAGTGCACGAGGACAGGAGTAGAGCACGGATACAGGAGTAAAGCACAGGTACAGGAGTAAAGCACAGGTACAGGAGTAGAGCACGAGGACAGGAGTAGAGCACGAGGACAGGAATAGAGCACGAGTACAGGAGTAGAGCACGAAAACAGGAGTAGAGCACGGGTACAGGAGTAGAGCACGAGTACAGGAGTAGAGCACGGGTACAGGAGTAGAGCACGGGTACAGGAGAAGAGCACGGGTACAGGAGTAGAGCAAAAGTACAGGAGAAAAGCACAAGTACAGGAGTAGAGTACGGGTACGGGAATAGAGCACAGGTACAGGACTAGAGCATGAGGACAGGAGAAGAGCACGAGGACAGGAGTAGAGCACGGGTACAGGACTAGAGCACAGGTACAGGAGTAGAGCATGAGGACAGGAGTAGAGCACAGGTACAGGAGTAGTGCACGAGGACAGGAGTAGAGCACGGCTACAGGAGTAGAGCACGGGTACAGGAGTAGAGCCCGAGGACAGGAGAAGAGCACGAGGACAGGAGTAGAGCACGGGTACAGGACTAGAGCACAGGTACAGGAGTAGAGCATGAGGACAGGAGTAGAGCACAGGTACAGGAGTAGAGGATGAGGACAGGAGTAGAGCACGAGGACAGGAGAGAGCACCGGTACAGGAGTAGAGCACGGGTACAGGAGTAAAGCACAGGAACAGGAGTAAAGCACAGGTACAGGAGTATAGCACGAGGACAGGAGTAGAGCACGGCTACAGGAGTAGAGCACGGGTACAGGAGTAGAGCCCGAGGACAGGAGTAGAGCACGGCTACAGGAGCAGAGCACGGGTACAGGAGTAGAGCACGGGTACAGGAGTAGAGCACGAGGACAGGAGTAGAGCACTGCTACAGGAATAGGGCAAGGGCTCAGGAGTAGAGCACAGGAACAGGAGTAGAGCACGAGGACAGGAGTAGAGCACGAGGACAGGAGTAGAGCACGGCTACAGGAGAAGAGCACGGGTACAAGAGTAGAGCACGGGTACAGGAGTAGAGCACGGGTACAGGAGTAGAGCACAGGTACAGGAGTAGAGCACGAGGACAGGAGTAGTGCACGAGGACAGGAGTAGAGCACGGATACAGGAGTAAAGCACAGGTACAGGAGTAAAGCACAGGTACAGGAGTAGAGCACGAGGACAGGAGTAGAGCACGAGGACAGGAATAGAGCACGAGTACAGGAGTAGAGCACGAAAACAGGAGTAGAGCACGGGTACAGGAGTAGAGCACGAGTACAGGAGTAGAGCACGGGTACAGGAGTAGAGCACGGGTACAGGAGAAGAGCACGGGTACAGGAGTAGAGCAAAAGTACAGGAGAAAAGCACAAGTACAGGAGTAGAGTACGGGTACGGGAATAGAGCACAGGTACAGGACTAGAGCATGAGGACAGGAGAAGAGCACGAGGACAGGAGTAGAGCACGGGTACAGGACTAGAGCACAGGTACAGGAGTAGAGCATGAGGACAGGAGTAGAGCACAGGTACAGGAGTAGTGCACGAGGACAGGAGTAGAGCACGGCTACAGGAGTAGAGCACGGGTACAGGAGTAGAGCCCGAGGACAGGAGTAGAGCACGGCTACAGGAGCAGAGCACGGCTACAGGAGCAGAGCACGGGTACAGGAGTAGAGCACGGGTACAGGAGTAGAGCCCGAGGACAGGAGAAGAGCACGAGGACAGGAGTAGAGCACGGGTACAGGACTAGAGCACAGGTACAGGAGTAGAGCATGAGGACAGGAGTAGAGCACAGGTACAGGAGTAGAGGATGAGGACAGGAGTAGAGCACGAGGACAGGAGAGAGCACCGGTACAGGAGTAGAGCACGGGTACAGGAGTAAAGCACAGGAACAGGAGTAAAGCACAGGTACAGGAGTATAGCACGAGGACAGGAGTAGAGCACGGCTACAGGAGTAGAGCACGGGTACAGGAGTAGAGCCCGAGGACAGGAGTAGAGCACGGCTACAGGAGCAGAGCACGGGTACAGGAGTAGAGCACGGGTACAGGAGTAGAGCACGAGGACAGGAGTAGAGCACGGCTACAGGAATAGGGCAAGGGCTCAGGAGTAGAGCACAGGAACAGGAGTAGAGCACGAGGACAGGAGTAGAGCACGAGGACAGGAGTAGAGCACGGCTACAGGAGAAGAGCACGGGTACAAGAGTAGAGCACGGGTACAGGAGTAGAGCACGGGTACAGGAGTAGAGCACAGGTACAGGAGTAGAGCACGAGGACAGGAGTAGTGCACGAGGACAGGAGTAGAGCACGGATACAGGAGTAAAGCACAGGTACAGGAGTAAAGCACAGGTACAGGAGTAGAGCACGAGGACAGGAGTAGAGCACGAGGACAGGAATAGAGCACGAGTACAGGAGTAGAGCACGAAAACAGGAGTAGAGCACGGGTACAGGAGTAGAGCACGAGTACAGGAGTAGAGCACGGGTACAGGAGTAGAGCACGGGTACAGGAGAAGAGCACGGGTACAGGAGTAGAGCAAAAGTACAGGAGAAAAGCACAAGTACAGGAGTAGAGTACGGGTACGGGAATAGAGCACAGGTACAGGACTAGAGCATGAGGACAGGAGAAGAGCACGAGGACAGGAGTAGAGCACGGGTACAGGACTAGAGCACAGGTACAGGAGTAGAGCATGAGGACAGGAGTAGAGCACAGGTACAGGAGTAGTGCACGAGGACAGGAGTAGAGCACGGCTACAGGAGTAGAGCACGGGTACAGGAGTAGAGCCCGAGGACAGGAGAAGAGCACGAGGACAGGAGTAGAGCACGGGTACAGGACTAGAGCACAGGTACAGGAGTAGAGCATGAGGACAGGAGTAGAGCACAGGTACAGGAGTAGAGGATGAGGACAGGAGTAGAGCACGAGGACAGGAGAGAGCACCGGTACAGGAGTAGAGCACGGGTACAGGAGTAAAGCACAGGAACAGGAGTAAAGCACAGGTACAGGAGTATAGCACGAGGACAGGAGTAGAGCACGGCTACAGGAGTAGAGCACGGGTACAGGAGTAGAGCCCGAGGACAGGAGTAGAGCACGGCTACAGGAGCAGAGCACGGGTACAGGAGTAGAGCACGGGTACAGGAGTAGAGCACGAGGACAGGAGTAGAGCACTGCTACAGGAATAGGGCAAGGGCTCAGGAGTAGAGCACAGGAACAGGAGTAGAGCACGAGGACAGGAGTAGAGCACGAGGACAGGAGTAGAGCACGGCTACAGGAGAAGAGCACGGGTACAAGAGTAGAGCACGGGTACAGGAGTAGAGCACGGGTACAGGAGTAGAGCACAGGTACAGGAGTAGAGCACGAGGACAGGAGTAGTGCACGAGGACAGGAGTAGAGCACGGATACAGGAGTAAAGCACAGGTACAGGAGTAAAGCACAGGTACAGGAGTAGAGCACGAGGACAGGAGTAGAGCACGAGGACAGGAATAGAGCACGAGTACAGGAGTAGAGCACGAAAACAGGAGTAGAGCACGGGTACAGGAGTAGAGCACGAGTACAGGAGTAGAGCACGGGTACAGGAGTAGAGCACGGGTACAGGAGAAGAGCACGGGTACAGGAGTAGAGCAAAAGTACAGGAGAAAAGCACAAGTACAGGAGTAGAGTACGGGTACGGGAATAGAGCACAGGTACAGGACTAGAGCATGAGGACAGGAGAAGAGCACGAGGACAGGAGTAGAGCACGGGAACAGGACTAGAGCACAGGTACAGGAGTAGAGCATGAGGACAGGAGTAGAGCACAGGTACAGGAGTAGTGCACGAGGACAGGAGTAGAGCACGGCTACAGGAGTAGAGCACGGGTACAGGAGTAGAGCCCGAGGACAGGAGTAGAGCACGGCTACAGGAGCAGAGCACGGGTACAGGAGTAGAGCACGGGTACAGGAGTAGAGCACGAGGACAGGAGTAGAGCACTGCTACAGGAATAGGGCAAGGGCTCAGGAGTAGAGCACAGGAACAGGAGTAGAGCACGAGGACAGGAGTAGAGCACGAGGACAGCAGTAGAGCACGGCTACAGGAGAAGAGCACGGGTACAAGAGTAGAGCACGGGTACAGGAGTAGAGCACGGGTACAGGAGTAGAGCACAGGTACAGGAGTAGAGCACGAGGACAGGAGTAGTGCACGAGGACAGGAGTAGAGCACGGATACAGGAGTAAAGCACAGGTACAGGAGTAAAGAACAGGAACAGGAGTAGAGTACGGGGACAGGAGTAGAGCACGGGTACAGGAGAAGAGCACGGGTACAGGAGTAGAGCAAAAGTACAGGAGAAAAGCACGGGTACCGGAGTAGAGCACGGGTACAGGAGTAGAGCACAGGTACAGGAGTAGAGCACGAGGACAGGAGTAGAGCACGAGGACAGGAGTAGAGCACGGGTACAGGAGTAAAGCACAGGTACATGAGTAAAGCACAGGTACAGGAGTAGAGCACGAGGACAGGAGTAGAGCACGAGGACAGGAATAGAGCACGAGTACAGGAGTAGAGCACGAAAACAGGAGTAGAGCACGGGTACAGGAGTAGAGCACAAGTACAGGAGTAGAGCACGAGGACAGGAGTAGAGCACGGCTACAGGAGTAGAGCACGGCTACAGGAGTAGAGCACGAGGACAGGAGTAGAGCACAAGGACAGGAGTAGAGCCCGCGTACATGAGTAGAGCAAGGGCTCAGGAGTAGAGCAAAGGTACAGGAGTAGAGCAAAGGTACAGGAGTAGAGCATGGGAACAGGAGTAGAGCACGAGTACAGGAGACAAGCAAGGGTACAGAAGTAGAGCACGACTACAGAGGTAGATCACGTGTACAGGAGTAGAGCACGAGTACAGGGGGAGAGAACGGGTACAGGAGTAGAGCACGGGTACAGGAGTAGAGCACAGGTACAGGAGTAGAGCACGAGGACAGGAGTAGAGCACGAGGACAGGAGTAGAGCACGGGTACAGGAGTAAAGCACAGGTACATGAGTAAAGCACAGGTACAGGAGTAGAGCACGAGGACAGGAGTAGAGCACGAGGACAGGAATAGAGCACGAGTACAGGAGTAGAGCACAAAAACAGGAGTAGAGCACGGGTACAGGAGTAGAGCACGAGTACAGGAGTAGAGCACGAGGACAGGAGTAGAGCACGGCTACAGGAGTAGAGCACGGCTACAGGAGTAGAGCACGAGGACAGGAGTAGAGCACAAGGACAGGAGTAGAGCCCGCGTACATGAGTAGAGCAAGGGCTCAGGAGTAGAGCAAAGGTACAGGAGTAGAGCAAAGGTACAGGAGTAGAGCATGGGAACAGGAGTAGAGCACGAGTACAGGAGACAAGCAAGGGTACAGAAGTAGAGCACGACTACAGAGGTAGATCACGTGTACAGGAGTAGAGCACGAGTACAGGGGGAGAGAACGGGTACAGGAGTAGAGCACGGGTACAGGAGTAGAGCACGGGTACAGGAGTAGAGCACGGGTACAGGAGTAGAGCACGGGTACAGGAGAAGAGCACGGGTACAGGAGTAGAGCAAAAGTACAGGAGAAAAGCACAAGTACAGGAGTAGAGTACGGGTACGGGAATAGAGCACAGGTACAGGAGTAGAGCATGAGGACAGGAGAAGAGCACGAGGACAGGAGTAGAGCACGGGTACAGGACTAGAGCACAGGTACAGGAGTAGAGCATGAGGACAGGAGTAGAGCACAGGTACAGGAGTAGAGGATGAGGACAGGAGTAGAGCACGAGGACAGGAGAGAGCACCGGTACAGGAGTAGAGCACGGGTACAGGAGTAAAGCACAGGAACAGGAGTAAAGCACAGGTACAGGAGTATAGCACGAGGACAGGAGTAGAGCACGGGTACAGGAGTAGAGCACGAGGACAGGAGTAGAGCACTGCTACAGGAATAGGGCAAGGGCTCAGGAGTAGAGCACAGGAACAGGAGTAGAGCACGAGGACAGGAGAAGAGCACGAGGACAGGAGTAGAGCACGGGTACAGGAGAAGAGCACGGGTACAGGAGTAGAGCACAGGTACAGGAGAAGAGCACGAGGACAGGAGTAGAGCACAGGTACAGGAGTAGAGCACGAGGACTGGAGTAGAGCATGAGGACAGGGGTAGAGCACGGGTACAGGAGTAGAGCACGGGTACAGGAGTAAAGCACAGGTACAGGAGTAGAGCACGGGTACAGGAGTAGAGCACAGGTACAGGAGTAGAGCACGAGGACAGGAGTAGAGCACGGGGACAGGAGTAGTGCACGAGGACAGGAGTAGAGCACGGGTACAGGAGTAAAGCACAGGTACAGGTGTAAAGAACAGGTACAGGAGTAGAGTACGGGGACAGGAGTAGAGCACGGGTACAGGAGTAGAGCACAGGTACAGGAGTAGAGCACGAGGACAGGAGTAGAGCACGAGGACAGGAGTAGTGCACGAGGACAGGAGTAGAGCACGGGTACAGGAGTAAAGCACAGGTACAGGAGTAAAGAACAGGTACAGGAGTAGAGCACGGGTACAGGAGAAGAGCACGGGTACAGGAGTAGAGCAAAAGTACAGGAGAAAAGCACGGGTACCGGAGTAGAGCACGGGTACAGGAGTAGAGCACAGGTACAGGAGTAGAGCTCGAGGACAGGAGTAGAGCACGAGGACAGGAGTAGAGCACGGGTACAGGAGTAAAGCACAGGTACATGCGTAAAGCACAGGTACAGGAGTAGAGCACAAGGACAGGAGTAGAGCACGAGGACAGGAATAGAGCACGAGTACAGGAGTAGAGCACGAAAACAGGAGTAGAGCACGGCTACAGGAGTAGAGCACGGGTACAGGAGTAGAGCACGAGTACAGGAGTAGAGCACGAGGAGAGGAGTAGAGCGCGGCTACAGGAGTAGAGCACGGCTACAGGAGTAGAGCACGAGGACAGGAGTAGAGCACAAGGACAGGAGTAGAGCCCGCGTACATGAGTAGAGCAAGGGCTCAGGAGTAGAGCAAAGGTACAGGAGTAGAGCAAAGGTACAGGAGTAGAGCATGGGAACAGGAGTAGAGCACGAGTACAGGAGACAAGCAAGGGTACAGAAGTAGAGCACGACTACAGAGGTAGATCACGTGTACAGGAGTAGAGCACGAGTACAGGGGGAGAGAACGGGTACAGGAGTAGAGCACGGGTACAGGAGTAGAGCACGGGTACAGGAGTAGAGCACGGGTACAGGAGTAGAGCACGGGTACAGGAGAAGAGCACGGGTACAGGAGTAGAGCAAAAGTACAGGAGAAAAGCACAAGTACAGGAGTAGAGTACGGGTACGGGAATAGAGCACAGGTACAGGAGTAGAGCATGAGGACAGGAGAAGAGCACGAGGACAGGAGTAGAGCACGGGTACAGGACTAGAGCACAGGTACAGGAGTAGAGCATGAGGACAGGAGTAGAGCACAGGTACAGGAGTAGAGGATGAGGACAGGAGTAGAGCACGAGGACAGGAGAGAGCACCGGTACAGGAGTAGAGCACGGGTACAGGAGTAAAGCACAGGAACAGGAGTAAAGCACAGGTACAGGAGTATAGCACGAGGACAGGAGTAGAGCACGGGTACAGGAGTAGAGCACGAGGACAGGAGTAGAGCACTGCTACAGGAATAGGGCAAGGGCTCAGGAGTAGAGCACAGGAACAGGAGTAGAGCACGAGGACAGGAGAAGAGCACGAGGACAGGAGTAGAGCACGGGTACAGGAGAAGAGCACGGGTACAGGAGTAGAGCACAGGTACAGGAGAAGAGCACGAGGACAGGAGTAGAGCACAGGTACAGGAGTAGAGCACGAGGACTGGAGTAGAGCATGAGGACAGGGGTAGAGCACGGGTACAGGAGTAGAGCACGGGTACAGGAGTAAAGCACAGGTACAGGAGTAGAGCACGGGTACAGGAGTAGAGCACAGGTACAGGAGTAGAGCACGAGGACAGGAGTAGAGCACGGGGACAGGAGTAGTGCACGAGGACAGGAGTAGAGCACGGGTACAGGAGTAAAGCACAGGTACAGGTGTAAAGAACAGGTACAGGAGTAGAGTACGGGGACAGGAGTAGAGCACGGGTACAGGAGTAGAGCACAGGTACAGGAGTAGAGCACGAGGACAGGAGTAGAGCACGAGGACAGGAGTAGTGCACGAGGACAGGAGTAGAGCACGGGTACAGGAGTAAAGCACAGGTACAGGAGTAAAGAACAGGTACAGGAGTAGAGCACGGGTACAGGAGAAGAGCACGGGTACAGGAGTAGAGCAAAAGTACAGGAGAAAAGCACGGGTACCGGAGTAGAGCACGGGTACAGGAGTAGAGCACAGGTACAGGAGTAGAGCACGAGGACAGGAGTAGAGCACGAGGACAGGAGTAGAGCACGGGTACAGGAGTAAAGCACAGGTACATGCGTAAAGCACAGGTACAGGAGTAGAGCACAAGGACAGGAGTAGAGCACGAGGACAGGAATAGAGCACGAGTACAGGAGTAGAGCACGAAAACAGGAGTAGAGCACGGCTACAGGAGTAGAGCACGGGTACAGGAGTAGAGCACGTGTACCGGAGTAGAGCACGAGTACAGGAGTAGAGCACGAGGACAGGAGTAGAGCACGAGGACAGGAGTAGAGCACGAGGACAGGAGTAGTGCACGAGGACAGGAGTAGAGCATGGGTACAGGAGTAAAGCACAGGTACAGGAGTAAAGAACAGGTACAGGAGTAGAGTACGGGGACAGGAGTAGAGCACGGCTACAGGAGTAGAGCACGGGTACATGAGTAGAGCACGAGGACAGGAGTAGAGCACGGCTACAGGAGAAGAGCACGGGTACAGGAGTAGAGCACGGCTACAGGAGAAGAGCACAGGTACAGGAGTAGAGCACGGGTACAGGAGTAGAGCACGAGTACAGGAGTAGAGCACGAGGACAGGAGTAGAGCACGGCTACAGGAGTAGAGCACGGCTACAGGAGTAGAGCACGAGGACAGGAGTAGAGCACGAGAACAGGAGTAGAGCCCGTGTACATGAGTAGAGCAAGGGCTCAGGAGTAGAGCAAAGGTACAGGAGTAGAGCAAAGGTACAGGAGTAGAGCATGGGAACAGGAGTAGAGCATGAGTACAGGAGTAGAGCACGGGTACAGGAGTAGAGCACGGGTACAGGAGAAGAGCACGGGTACAGGAGTAGAGCAAAAGTACAGGAGAAAAGCACAAGTACAGGAGTAGAGCACGGCTACAGGAGAAGAGCACGGGTACAGGAGTAGAGCACGGGTACAGGAGAAGGGCACGGGTACAGGAGTAGAGCAAAAGTACAGGAGAAAAGCACAAGTACAGGAGTAGAGTACGGGTACGGGAATAGAGCACAGGTACAGGAGTAGAGCATGAGGACAGGAGAAGAGCACGAGGACAGGAGTAGAGCACGGGTACAGGACTAGAGCACAGGTACAGGAGTAGAGCATGAGGACAGGAGTAGAGCACAGGTACAGGAGTAGAGGATGAGGACAGGAGTAGAGCACGAGGACAGGAGAGAGCACCGGTACAGGAGTAGAGCACGGGTACAGGAGTAAAGCACAGGAACAGGAGTAAAGCACAGGTACAGGAGTATAGCACGAGGACAGGAGTAGAGCACGGGTACAGGAGTAGAGCACGAGGACAGGAGTAGAGCACTGCTACAGGAATAGGGCAAGGGCTCAGGAGTAGAGCACAGGAACAGGAGTAGAGCACGAGGACAGGAGAAGAGCACAAGGACAGGAGTAGAGCACGGGTACAGGAGAAGAGCACGGGTACAGGAGTAGAGCACAGGTACAGGAGAAGAGCACGAGGACAGGAGTAGAGCACAGGTACAGGAGTAGAGCACGAGGACTGGAGTAGAGCATGAGGACAGGGGTAGAGCACGGGTACAGGAGTAGAGCACGGGTACAGGAGTAAAGCACAGGTACAGGAGTAGAGCACGGGTACAGGAGTAGAGCACAGGTACAGGAGTAGAGCACGAGGACAGGAGTAGAGCACGGGGACAGGAGTAGTGCACGAGGACAGGAGTAGAGCACGGGTACAGGAGTAAAGCACAGGTACAGGTGTAAAGAACAGGTACAGGAGTAGAGTACGGGGACAGGAGTAGAGCACGGGTACAGGAGTAGAGCACAGGTACAGGAGTAGAGCACGAGGACAGGAGTAGAGCACGAGGACAGGAGTAGTGCACGAGGACAGGAGTAGAGCACGGGTACAGGAGTAAAGCACAGGTACAGGAGTAAAGAACAGGTACAGGAGTAGAGCACGGGTACAGGAGAAGAGCACGGGTACAGGAGTAGAGCAAAAGTACAGGAGAAAAGCACGGGTACCGGAGTAGAGCACGGGTACAGGAGTAGAGCACAGGTACAGGAGTAGAGCACGAGGACAGGAGTAGAGCACGAGGACAGGAGTAGAGCACGGGTACAGGAGTAAAGCACAGGTACATGCGTAAAGCACAGGTACAGGAGTAGAGCACAAGGACAGGAGTAGAGCACGAGGACAGGAATAGAGCACGAGTACAGGAGTAGAGCACGAAAACAGGAGTAGAGCACGGCTACAGGAGTAGAGCACGGGTACAGGAGTAGAGCACGTGTACCGGAGTAGAGCACGAGTACAGGAGTAGAGCACGAGGACAGGAGTAGAGCACGAGGACAGGAGTAGAGCACGAGGACAGGAGTAGTGCACGAGGACAGGAGTAGAGCATGGGTACAGGAGTAAAGCACAGGTACAGGAGTAAAGAACAGGTACAGGAGTAGAGTACGGGGACAGGAGTAGAGCACGGCTACAGGAGTAGAGCACGGGTACATGAGTAGAGCACGAGGACAGGAGTAGAGCACGGCTACAGGAGAAGAGCACGGGTACAGGAGTAGAGCACGGCTACAGGAGAAGAGCACAGGTACAGGAGTAGAGCACGGGTACAGGAGTAGAGCACGAGTACAGGAGTAGAGCACGAGGACAGGAGTAGAGCACGGCTACAGGAGTAGAGCACGGCTACAGGAGTAGAGCACGAGGACAGGAGTAGAGCACGAGAACAGGAGTAGAGCCCGTGTACATGAGTAGAGCAAGGGCTCAGGAGTAGAGCAAAGGTACAGGAGTAGAGCAAAGGTACAGGAGTAGAGCATGGGAACAGGAGTAGAGCATGAGTACAGGAGTAGAGCACGGGTACAGGAGTAGAGCACGGGTACAGGAGAAGAGCACGGGTACAGGAGTAGAGCAAAAGTACAGGAGAAAAGCACAAGTACAGGAGTAGAGTACGGGTACGGGAATAGAGCACAGGTACAGGAGTAGAGCATGAGGACAGGAGAAGAGCACGAGGAGTAGAGCACGGGTACAGGACTAGAGCACAGGTACAGGAGTAGAGCATGAGGACAGGAGTAGAGCACAGGTACAGGAGTAGAGGATGAGGACAGGAGTAGAGCACGAGGACAGGAGAGAGCACCGGTACAGGAGTAGAGCACGGGTACAGGAGTAAAGCACAGGAACAGGAGTAAAGCACAGGTACAGGAGTATAGCACGAGGACAGGAGTAGAGCACGGCTACAGGAGTAGAGCACGGGTACAGGAGTAGAGCCCGAGGACAGGAGTAGAGCACGGCTACAGGAGCAGAGCACGGGTACAGGAGTAGAGCACGGGTACAGGAGTAGAGCACGAGGACAGGAGTAGAGCACTGCTACAGGAATAGGGCAAGGGCTCAGGAGTAGAGCACAGGAACAGGAGTAGAGCACGAGGACAGGAGTAGAGCACGAGGACAGGAGTAGAGCACGGCTACAGGAGAAGAGCACGGGTACAAGAGTAGAGCACGGGTACAGGAGTAGAGCACGGGTACAGGAGTAGAGCACAGGTACAGGAGTAGAGCACGAGGACAGGAGTAGTGCACGAGGACAGGAGTACAGCACGGATACAGGAGTAAAGCACAGGTACAGGAGTAAAGAACAGGAACAGGAGTAGAGTACGGGGACAGGAGTAGAGCACGGGTACAGGAGAAGAGCACGGGTACAGGAGTAGAGCAAAAGTACAGGAGAAAAGCACGGGTACCGGAGTAGAGCACGGGTACAGGAGTAGAGCACAGGTACAGGAGTAGAGCACGAGGACAGGAGTAGAGCACGAGGACAGGAGTAGAGCACGGGTACAGGAGTAAAGCACAGGTACATGAGTAAAGCACAGGTACAAGAGTAGAGCACGAGGACAGGAGTAGAGCACGAGGACAGGAATAGAGCACGAGTACAGGAGTAGAGCACGAAAACAGGAGTAGAGCACGGGTACAGGAGTAGAGCACGAGTACAGGAGTAGAGCACGAGGACAGGAGTAGAGCACGACTACAGGAGTAGAGCACGAGGACAGGAGTAGAGCACAAGGACAGGAGTAGAGCCCGCGTACATGAGTAGAGCAAGGGCTCAGGAGTAGAGCAAAGGTACAGGAGTAGAGCAAAGGTACAGGAGTAGAGCATGGGAACAGGAGTAGAGCACGAGTACAGGAGACAAGCAAGGGTACAGAAGTAGAGCACGACTACAGAGGTAGATCACGTGTACAGGAGTAGAGCACGAGTACAGGGGGAGAGAACGGGTACAGGAGTAGAGCACGGGTACAGGAGTAGAGCACGGGTACAGGAGTAGAGCACGGGTACAGGAGTAGAGCACGGGTACAGGAGAAGAGCACGGGTACAGGAGTAGAGCAAAAGTACAGGAGAAAAGCACAAGTACAGGAGTAGAGTACGGGTACAGGAATAGAGCACAGGTACAGGAGTAGAGCATGAGGACAGGAGAAGAGCACGAGGACAGGAGTAGAGCATGGGTACAGGACTAGAGCACAGGTACAGGAGTAGAGCATGAGGACAGGAGTAGAGCACAGGTACAGGAGTAGAGGATGAGGACAGGAGTAGAGCACGAGGACAGGAGAGAGCACCGGTACAGGAGTAGAGCACGGGTACAGGAGTAAAGCACAGGAACAGGAGTAAAGCACAGGTACAGGAGTAGAGCACGAGGACAGGAGAAGAGCACGAGGACAGGAGTAGAGCACGGCTACAGGAGAAGAGCACAGGTACAGGAGTAGAGCACGGGTACAGGAGTAGAGCACGAGTACAGGAGTAGAGCACGAGGACAGGAGTAGAGCACGGCTACAGGAGTAGAGCACGGCTACAGGAGTAGAGCACGAGGACAGGAGTAGAGCACGAGAACAGGAGTAGAGCCCGTGTACATGAGTAGAGCAAGGGCTCAGGAGCAGAGCAAAGGTACAGGAGTAGAGCAAAGGTACAGGAGTAGAGCATGGGAACAGGAGTAGAGCATGAGTACAGGAGTAGAGCACGGGTACAGGAGTAGAGCACGGGTACAGGAGAAGAGCACGGGTACAGGAGTAGAGCAAAAGTACAGGAGAAAAGCACAAGTACAGGAGTAGAGTACGGGTACGGGAATAGAGCACAGGTACAGGAGTAGAGCATGAGGACAGGAGAAGAGCACGAGGACAGGAGTAGAGCACGGGTACAGGACTAGAGCACAGGTACAGGAGTAGAGCATGAGGACAGGAGTAGAGCACAGGTACAGGAGTAGAGGATGAGGACAGGAGTAGAGCACGAGGACAGGAGAGAGCACCGGTACAGGAGTAGAGCACGGGTACAGGAGTAAAGCACAGGAACAGGAGTAAAGCACAGGTACAGGAGTATAGCACGAGGACAGGAGTAGAGCACGGCTACAGGAGTAGAGCACGGGTACAGGAGTAGAGCCCGAGGACAGGAGTAGAGCACGGCTACAGGAGCAGAGCACGGGTACAGGAGTAGAGCACGGGTACAGGAGTAGAGCACGAGGACAGGAGTAGAGCACTGCTACAGGAATAGGGCAAGGGCTCAGGAGTAGAGCACAGGAACAGGAGTAGAGCACGAGGACAGGAGTAGAGCACGAGGACAGGAGTAGAGCACGGCTACAGGAGAAGAGCACGGGTACAAGAGTAGAGAAGGAGTGAAGGAGTAGAGCAAGAGGAAAGGAGTAGAGCACCGGTACAGGAGTAGAGCACGGCTACAGGAGTAGAGCACGAGTACAGGGGTAGAGCACGGGTACAGGAGTAGAGCACGGGTACAGGAGTAGAGCACGGGTACAGGAGAAGAGCACGGGTACAGGAGTAGAGCAAAAGTACAGGAGAAAAGCACGTGTACAGGAGTAGAGCACGAGTACAGGAGTAGAGCGCGAGGACAGGAGTAGAGCACGGCTACAGGAGTAGAGCAAGGGTACATGAGTAGAACACGAGGACAGGAGTAGAGCACGGCTACAGGAGTAGAGCACGGCTAAAGGAGTAGAGCACGGGTACAGGAGTAGACCACGGGTACAGGAGTAGAGCACGAGGTCAGGAGTAGAGCACTGCTACAGGAATAGGGCAAGGGCTCAGGAGTAGAGCACAGGAACAGGAGTAGAGCACGAGGACAGGAGTAGAGCACGAGGACAGGAGTAGAGCACGAGGACAGGAGTAGAGCACGGCTACAGGAGAAGAGCACGGGTACAAGAGTAGAGCACGGGTACAGGAGTAGAGCACGGGTACATGAGTAGAGCACGAGGACAGGAGTAGAGCACGGCTACAGGAGAAGAGCACGGGTACAGGAGTAGAGCACGGCTACAGGAGAAGAGCACAGGTACAGGAGTAGAGCACGGGTACAGGAGTAGAGCACGAGTACAGGAGTAGAGCACGAGGACAGGAGTAGAGCACGGCTACAGGAGTAGAGCACGGCTACAGGAGTAGAGCACGAGGACAGGAGTAGAGCACGAGAACAGGAGTAGAGCCCGTGTACATGAGTAGAGCAAGGGCTCAGGAGTAGAGCAAAGGTACAGGAGTAGAGCAAAGGTACAGGAGTAGAGCATGGGAACAGGAGTAGAGCATGAGTACAGGAGTAGAGCACGGGTACAGGAGTAGAGCACGGGTACAGGAGAAGAGCACGGGTACAGGAGTAGAGCAAAAGTACAGGAGAAAAGCACAAGTACAGGAGTAGAGTACGGGTACGGGAATAGAGCACAGGTACAGGAGTAGAGCATGAGGACAGGAGAAGAGCACGAGGAGTAGAGCACGGGTACAGGACTAGAGCACAGGTACAGGAGTAGAGCATGAGGACAGGAGTAGAGCACAGGTACAGGAGTAGAGGATGAGGACAGGAGTAGAGCACGAGGACAGGAGAGAGCACCGGTACAGGAGTAGAGCACGGGTACAGGAGTAAAGCACAGGAACAGGAGTAAAGCACAGGTACAGGAGTATAGCACGAGGACAGGAGTAGAGCACGGCTACAGGAGTAGAGCACGGGTACAGGAGTAGAGCCCGAGGACAGGAGTAGAGCACGGCTACAGGAGCAGAGCACGGGTACAGGAGTAGAGCACGGGTACAGGAGTAGAGCACGAGGACAGGAGTAGAGCACTGCTACAGGAATAGGGCAAGGGCTCAGGAGTAGAGCACAGGAACAGGAGTAGAGCACGAGGACAGGAGTAGAGCACGAGGACAGGAGTAGAGCACGGCTACAGGAGAAGAGCACGGGTACAAGAGTAGAGCACGGGTACAGGAGTAGAGCACGGGTACAGGAGTAGAGCACAGGTACAGGAGTAGAGCACGAGGACAGGAGTAGTGCACGAGGACAGGAGTACAGCACGGATACAGGAGTAAAGCACAGGTACAGGAGTAAAGAACAGGAACAGGAGTAGAGTACGGGGACAGGAGTAGAGCACGGGTACAGGAGAAGAGCACGGGTACAGGAGTAGAGCAAAAGTACAGGAGAAAAGCACGGGTACCGGAGTAGAGCACGGGTACAGGAGTAGAGCACAGGTACAGGAGTAGAGCACGAGGACAGGAGTAGAGCACGAGGACAGGAGTAGAGCACGGGTACAGGAGTAAAGCACAGGTACATGAGTAAAGCACAGGTACAAGAGTAGAGCACGAGGACAGGAGTAGAGCACGAGGACAGGAATAGAGCACGAGTACAGGAGTAGAGCACGAAAACAGGAGTAGAGCACGGGTACAGGAGTAGAGCACGAGTACAGGAGTAGAGCACGAGGACAGGAGTAGAGCACGACTACAGGAGTAGAGCACGAGGACAGGAGTAGAGCACAAGGACAGGAGTAGAGCCCGCGTACATGAGTAGAGCAAGGGCTCAGGAGTAGAGCAAAGGTACAGGAGTAGAGCAAAGGTACAGGAGTAGAGCATGGGAACAGGAGTAGAGCACGAGTACAGGAGACAAGCAAGGGTACAGAAGTAGAGCACGACTACAGAGGTAGATCACGTGTACAGGAGTAGAGCACGAGTACAGGGGGAGAGAACGGGTACAGGAGTAGAGCACGGGTACAGGAGTAGAGCACGGGTACAGGAGTAGAGCACGGGTACAGGAGTAGAGCACGGGTACAGGAGAAGAGCACGGGTACAGGAGTAGAGCAAAAGTACAGGAGAAAAGCACAAGTACAGGAGTAGAGTACGGGTACAGGAATAGAGCACAGGTACAGGAGTAGAGCATGAGGACAGGAGAAGAGCACGAGGACAGGAGTAGAGCATGGGTACAGGACTAGAGCACAGGTACAGGAGTAGAGCATGAGGACAGGAGTAGAGCACAGGTACAGGAGTAGAGGATGAGGACAGGAGTAGAGCACGAGGACAGGAGAGAGCACCGGTACAGGAGTAGAGCACGGGTACAGGAGTAAAGCACAGGAACAGGAGTAAAGCACAGGTACAGGAGTAGAGCACGAGGACAGGAGAAGAGCACGAGGACAGGAGTAGAGCACGGCTACAGGAGAAGAGCACAGGTACAGGAGTAGAGCACGGGTACAGGAGTAGAGCACGAGTACAGGAGTAGAGCACGAGGACAGGAGTAGAGCACGGCTACAGGAGTAGAGCACGGCTACAGGAGTAGAGCACGAGGACAGGAGTAGAGCACGAGAACAGGAGTAGAGCCCGTGTACATGAGTAGAGCAAGGGCTCAGGAGCAGAGCAAAGGTACAGGAGTAGAGCAAAGGTACAGGAGTAGAGCATGGGAACAGGAGTAGAGCATGAGTACAGGAGTAGAGCACGGGTACAGGAGTAGAGCACGGGTACAGGAGAAGAGCACGGGTACAGGAGTAGAGCAAAAGTACAGGAGAAAAGCACAAGTACAGGAGTAGAGTACGGGTACGGGAATAGAGCACAGGTACAGGAGTAGAGCATGAGGACAGGAGAAGAGCACGAGGACAGGAGTAGAGCACGGGTACAGGACTAGAGCACAGGTACAGGAGTAGAGCATGAGGACAGGAGTAGAGCACAGGTACAGGAGTAGAGGATGAGGACAGGAGTAGAGCACGAGGACAGGAGAGAGCACCGGTACAGGAGTAGAGCACGGGTACAGGAGTAAAGCACAGGAACAGGAGTAAAGCACAGGTACAGGAGTATAGCACGAGGACAGGAGTAGAGCACGGCTACAGGAGTAGAGCACGGGTACAGGAGTAGAGCCCGAGGACAGGAGTAGAGCACGGCTACAGGAGCAGAGCACGGGTACAGGAGTAGAGCACGGGTACAGGAGTAGAGCACGAGGACAGGAGTAGAGCACTGCTACAGGAATAGGGCAAGGGCTCAGGAGTAGAGCACAGGAACAGGAGTAGAGCACGAGGACAGGAGTAGAGCACGAGGACAGGAGTAGAGCACGGCTACAGGAGAAGAGCACGGGTACAAGAGTAGAGAAGGAGTGAAGGAGTAGAGCAAGAGGAAAGGAGTAGAGCACCGGTACAGGAGTAGAGCACGGCTACAGGAGTAGAGCACGAGTACAGGGGTAGAGCACGGGTACAGGAGTAGAGCACGGGTACAGGAGTAGAGCACGGGTACAGGAGAAGAGCACGGGTACAGGAGTAGAGCAAAAGTACAGGAGAAAAGCACGTGTACAGGAGTAGAGCACGAGTACAGGAGTAGAGCGCGAGGACAGGAGTAGAGCACGGCTACAGGAGTAGAGCAAGGGTACATGAGTAGAACACGAGGACAGGAGTAGAGCACGGCTACAGGAGTAGAGCACGGCTAAAGGAGTAGAGCACGGGTACAGGAGTAGACCACGGGTACAGGAGTAGAGCACGAGGTCAGGAGTAGAGCACTGCTACAGGAATAGGGCAAGGGCTCAGGAGTAGAGCACAGGAACAGGAGTAGAGCACGAGGACAGGAGTAGAGCACGAGGACAGGAGTAGAGCACGAGGACAGGAGTAGAGCACGGCTACAGGAGAAGAGCACGGGTACAAGAGTAGAGCACGGGTACAGGAGTAGAGAAGGAGTGAAGGAGTAGAGCAAGAGGAAAGGAGTAGAGCACCGGTACAGGAGTAGAGCACGGCTACAGGAGTAGAGCACGAGTACAGGGGTAGAGCACGGGTACAGGAGTAGAGCACGGGTACAGGAGTAGAGCACGGGTACAGGAGAAGAGCACGGGTACAGGAGTAGAGCAAAAGTACAGGAGAAAAGCACGTGTACAGGAGTAGAGCACGGGTACAGGAGTAGAGCACTGCTCCAGGAGTAGAGCACGGGTACAGGAGTAGAGAACGAGCAAAGGAGTAGAGCAAGAGGACAGGAGTAGAGCACGGGTACAGGAGTAGAGCACGGCTACAGGAGTAGAGCACGAGTACAGGGGTAGAGCACGGGTACAGGAGTAGAGCACGGGTACAGGAGTAGAGCACGGGTACAGGAGAAGAGCACGGGTACAGGAGTAGAGCACGGCTACAGGAGTAGAGCACGGGTACAGGAGTAGACCACGGGTACAGGAGTAGAGCACGACGTCAGGAGTAGAGCACTGCTACAGGAATAGGGCAAGGGCTCAGGAGTAGAGCACAGGAACAGGAGTAGAGCACGAGGACAGGAGTAGAGCACGAGGACAGGAGTAGAGCAAGGCTACAGGAGAAGAGCACGGGTACAAGAGTAGAGCACGGGTACAGGAGTAGAGAAGGAGTAAAGGAGTAGAGCAAGAGGAAAGGAGTAGAGCACGGGTACAGGAGTAGAGCACGGCTACAGGAGTAGAGCACGGGTACAGGAGAAGAGCACGGGTACAGGAGTAGAGCAAAAGTACAGGAGAAAAGCACGGGTACAGGAGTAGAGCACGGGTACAGGAGTAGAGCACAGGTACAGGAGTAAAGGACGAGGCCAGGATTAGAGCACGGGTATACAAGAGTAGAGCACGGGTACAGGAGTAGAGCACGAGGACAGGAGTAGAGCAATGCTACAGGAGTAGAGCACGGGTGAAGGAGTAGAGAAGGAGCAAAGGAGTAGAGCAAGAGGAAAGGAGTAGAGCACGGGTACAGGAGTAGAACACAGGTACAGGAGTAGAGCACAGGTACAGGAGTAGAGCACGACGACAGGAGAAGAGCACGGGTACAGGAGTAGAGCACGGGTACAGGAGTAGAGAACGAGGACAGGTGTAGAGCACGAGTACAGGAGAAGAGCACGGGTACAGGAGTAGAGCACGGCTACAGGAGTAGAGCACGAGGACAGGAGTAGAGCACGGCTACAGGAGTAGAGCACGGCTAAAGGAGTAGAGCACGGGTACAGGAGTAGACCACGGGTACAGGAGTAGAGCACGAGGTCAGGAGTAGAGCACTGCTACAGGAATAGGGCAAGGGCTCAGGAGTAGAGCACAGGAACAGGAGTAGAGCACGAGGACAGGAGTAGAGCACGAGGAAAGGAGTAGAGCACGGCTACAGGAGAAGAGCACGGGTACAAGAGTAGAGCACGGGTACAGGAGTAGAGAAAGAGTGAAGGAGTAGAGCAAGAGGAAAGGAGTAGAGCACCGGTACAGGAGTAGAGCACGGCTACAGGAGTAGAGCACGAGTACAGGGGTAGAGCACGGGTACAGGAGTAGAGCACGGGTACAGGAGTAGAGCACGGGTACAGGAGAAGAGCACGGGTACAGGAGTAGAGAACGAGGACAGGAGTAGAGCACGAGTACAGGAGTAGAGCACGAGGACAGGAGTAGAGCACGGCTACAGGAGTAGAGCAAGGGTACATGAGTAGAACACGAGGACAGGAGTAGAGCACGGCTACAGGAGAAGAGCACGGGTACAGGAGTAGAGCACGGCTACAGGAGTAGAGCACGAGGACAGGAGTAGAGCACGGCTACAGGAGTAGAGCACGGCTAAAGGAGTAGAGCACGGGTACAGGAGTAGACCACGGGTACAGGAGTAGAGCACGAGGTCAGGAGTAGAGCACTGCTACAGGAATAGGGCAAGGGCTCAGGAGTAGAGCACAGGAACAGGAGTAGAGCACGAGGACAGGAGTAGAGCACGAGGACAGGAGTAGAGCACGAGGACAGGAGTAGAGCACGGCTACAGGAGAAGAGCACGGGTACAAGAGTAGAGCACGGGTACAGGAGTAGAGAAGGAGTGAAGGAGTAGAGCAAGAGGAAAGGAGTAGAGCACCGGTACAGGAGTAGAGCACGGCTACAGGAGTAGAGCACGAGTACAGGGGTAGAGCACGGGTACAGGAGTAGAGCACGGGTACAGGAGTAGAGCACGGGTACAGGAGAAGAGCACGGGTACAGGAGTAGAGCAAAAGTACAGGAGAAAAGCACGTGTACAGGAGTAGAGCACGGGTACAGGAGTAGAGCACTGCTCCAGGAGTAGAGCACGGGTACAGGAGTAGAGAACGAGCAAAGGAGTAGAGCAAGAGGACAGGAGTAGAGCACGGGTACAGGAGTAGAGCACGGCTACAGGAGTAGAGCACGAGTACAGGGGTAGAGCACGGGTACAGGAGTAGAGCACGGGTACAGGAGTAGAGCACGGGTACAGGAGAAGAGCACGGGTACAGGAGTAGAGCACGGCTACAGGAGTAGAGCACGGGTACAGGAGTAGACCACGGGTACAGGAGTAGAGCACGACGTCAGGAGTAGAGCACTGCTACAGGAATAGGGCAAGGGCTCAGGAGTAGAGCACAGGAACAGGAGTAGAGCACGAGGACAGGAGTAGAGCACGAGGACAGGAGTAGAGCAAGGCTACAGGAGAAGAGCACGGGTACAAGAGTAGAGCACGGGTACAGGAGTAGAGAAGGAGTAAAGGAGTAGAGCAAGAGGAAAGGAGTAGAGCACGGGTACAGGAGTAGAGCACGGCTACAGGAGTAGAGCACGGGTACAGGAGAAGAGCACGGGTACAGGAGTAGAGCAAAAGTACAGGAGAAAAGCACGGGTACAGGAGTAGAGCACGGGTACAGGAGTAGAGCACTGCTCCAGGAGTAGAGCACGGGTACAGGAGTAGAGAACGAGCAAAGGAGTAGAGCAAGAGGACAGGAGTAGAGCACGGGTACAGGAGTAGAGCACGGCTCAGGAGTAGAGCACAGGAACAGGAGTAGAGCACGAGGACAGGAGTAGAGCACGAGGACAGGAGTAGAGCACGAGGACAGGAGTAGAGCACGGCTACAGGAGAAGAGCACGGGTACAAGAGTAGAGCACGGGTACAGGAGTAGAGAAGGAGTGAAGGAGTAGAGCAAGAGGAAAGGAGTAGAGCACCGGTACAGGAGTAGAGCACGGCTACAGGAGTAGAGCACGAGTACAGGGGTAGAGCACGGGTACAGGAGTAGAGCACGGGTACAGGAGTAGAGCACGGGTACAGGAGAAGAGCACGGGTACAGGAGTAGAGCAAAAGTACAGGAGAAAAGCACGTGTACAGGAGTAGAGCACGGGTACAGGAGTAGAGCACTGCTCCAGGAGTAGAGCACGGGTACAGGAGTAGAGAACGAGCAAAGGAGTAGAGCAAGAGGACAGGAGTAGAGCACGGGTACAGGAGTAGAGCACGGCTACAGGAGTAGAGCACGAGTACAGGGGTAGAGCACGGGTACAGGAGTAGAGCACAGGTACAGGAGTAGAGCACGGGTACAGGAGAAGAGCACGGGTACAGGAGTAGAGCACGGCTACAGGAGTAGAGCACGGGTACAGGAGTAGACCACGGGTACAGGAGTAGAGCACGACGTCAGGAGTAGAGCACTGCTACAGGAATAGGGCAAGGGCTCAGGAGTAGAGCACAGGAACAGGAGTAGAGCACGAGGACAGGAGTAGAGCACGAGGACAGGAGTAGAGCAAGGCTACAGGAGAAGAGCACGGGTACAAGAGTAGAGCACGGGTACAGGAGTAGAGAAGGAGTAAAGGAGTAGAGCAAGAGGAAAGGAGTAGAGCACGGGTACAGGAGTAGAGCACGGCTACAGGAGTAGAGCACGGGTACAGGAGAAGAGCACGGGTACAGGAGTAGAGCAAAAGTACAGGAGAAAAGCACGGGTACAGGAGTAGAGCACGGGTACAGGAGTAGAGCACAGGTACAGGAGTAAAGGACGAGGCCAGGATTAGAGCACGGGTATACAAGAGTAGAGCACGGGTACAGGAGTAGAGCACGAGGACAGGAGTAGAGCACTACTACAGGAGTAGAGCACGGGTGAAGGAGTAGAGAAGGAGCAAAGGAGTAGAGCAAGAGGAAAGGAGTAGAGCACGGGTACAGGAGTAGAACACAGGTACAGGAGTAGAGCACAGGTACAGGAGTAGAGCACGACGACAGGAGAAGAGCACGGGTACAGGAGTAGAGCACGGGTACAGGAGTAGAGAACGAGGACAGGTGTAGAGCACGAGTACAGGAGTAGAGCACGAGGACAGGAGTAGAGCACGGCTACAGGAGTAGAGCATGAGGACAGGAGTAGAGCACAGGTACAGGAGTAGAGGATGAGGACAGGAGTAGAGCACGAGGACAGGAGTAGAGCACGGGTACAGGACTAGAGCACAGGTACAGGAGTAGAGCATGAGGACAGGAGTAGAGCACAGGTACAGGAGTAGAGCACGGGTACAGGAGTAGAACACAGGTACAGGAGTAGAGCACAGGTACAGGAGTAGAGCACGACGACAGGAGAAGAGCACGAGGACAGGAGTAGAGCATGGGTACAGGAGTAAAGCACAGGGAAAGGAGTAAAGCACAGGTACAGGAGTAGAGCACGACGACAGGAGTAGAGCACGGGTACAGGAGTAGAGCACGGGTACAGGAGTAGAGAACGAGGACAGGAGTAGAGCACGAGTACAGGAGTAGAGCACGAGGACAGGAGTAGAGCACGGCTACAGGAGTAGAGCAAGGGTACATGAGTAGAACACGAGGACAGGAGTAGAGCACGGCTACAGGAGAAGAGCACGGGTACAGGAGTAGAGCACGGCTACAGGAGTAGAGCACGAGGACAGGAGTAGAGCACGGCTACAGGAGTAGAGCACGGCTAAAGGAGTAGAGCACGGGTACAGGAGTAGACCACGGGTACAGGAGTAGAGCACGAGGTCAGGAGTAGAGCACTGCTAGAGGAATAGGGCAAGGGCTCAGGAGTAGAGCACAGGAACAGGAGTAGAGCACGAGGACAGGAGTAGAGCACGAGGAAAGGAGTAGAGCACGGCTACAGGAGAAGAGCACGGGTACAAGAGTAGAGCACGGGTACAGGAGTAGAGAAAGAGTGAAGGAGTAGAGCAAGAGGAAAGGAGTAGAGCACCGGTACAGGAGTAGAGCACGGCTACAGGAGTAGAGCACGAGTACAGGGGTAGAGCACGGGTACAGGAGTAGAGCACGGGTACAGGAGTAGAGCACGGGTACAGGAGAAGAGCACGGGTACAGGAGTAGAGCAAAAGTACAGGAGAAAAGCATGTGTACAGGAGTAGAGCACGGGTACAGGAGTAGAGCACTGCTACAGGAGTAGAGCACGGGTACAGGAGTAGAGAACGAGCAAAGGAGTAGAGCAAGAGGAAAGGAGTAGAGCACGGGTACAGGAGTAGAGCACGGCTACAGGAGTAGAGCACGAGTACAGGGGTAGAGCACGGGTACAGGAGTAGAGCACGGGTACAGGAGTAGAGCACGGGTACAGGAGAAGAGCACAGGTACAGGAGTAGAGCACGAGTACAGGGGTAGAGCACGGGTACAGGAGTAGAGCACGGGTACAGGAGTAGAGCACGGGTACAGGAGAAGAGCACAGGTACAGGAGTAGAGCAAAAGTACAGGAGAAAAGCACGGGTACAGGAGTAGAGCACGGGTACAGGAGTAGAGCAAAAGTACAGGAGAAAAGCACAGGTAAAGGAGTAGAGCACGAGGACAGGATTAGAGCTCGGGTACAGGAGTAGAGCACGAGGACAGGAGTAGAGCACGAGGACAGGAGTAGAGCACGGGTACAGGAGTAGAGCACGGGTACAGGAGTAGAGCACGGGTACAGGAGTAGAGAACGAGGACAGGAGTAGAGCACGAGTACAGGAGTAGAGCACGAGGACAGGAGTAGAGCACGGCTACAGGAGTAGAGCAAGGGTACATGAGTAGAACACGAGGACAGGAGTAGAGCACGGCTACAGGAGAAGAGCACGGGTACAGGAGTAGAGCACGGCTACAGGAGTAGAGCACGAGGACAGGAGTAGAGCACGGCTACAGGAGTAGAGCACGGCTAAAGGAGTAGAGCACGGGTACAGGAGTAGACCACGGGTACAGGAGTAGAGCACGAGGTCAGGAGTAGAGCACTGCTACAGGAATAGGGCAAGGGCTCAGGAGTAGAGCACAGGAACAGGAGTAGAGCACGAGGACAGGAGTAGAGCACGAGGACAGGAGTAGAGCACGGCTACAGGAGAAGAGCACGGGTACAAGAGTAGAGCACGGGTACAGGAGTAGAGAAGGAGTGAAGGAGTAGAGCAAGAGGAAAGGAGTAGAGCACCGGTACAGGAGTAGAGCACGGCTACAGGAGTAGAGCACGAGTACAGGGGTAGAGCACGGGTACAGGAGTAGAGCACGGGTACAGGAGTAGAGCACGGGTACAGGAGAAGAGCACGGGTACAGGAGTAGAGCAAAAGTACAGGAGAAAAGCACGTGTACAGGAGTAGAGCACGGGTACAGGAGTAGAGCACTGCTACAGGAGTAGAGCACGGGTACAGGAGTAGAGAACGAGCAAAGGAGTAGAGCAAGAGGAAAGGAGTAGAGCACGGGTACAGGAGTAGAGCACGGCTACAGGAGTAGAGCAAAAGTACAGGAGAAAAGCATGGGTACAGGAGTAGAGCACGGGTACAGGAGTAGAGCAAAAGTACAGGAGAAAAGCACAGGTAAAGGAGTAGAGCACGAGGACAGGATTAGAGCTCGGGTACAGGAGTAGAGCACGAGGACAGGAGTAGAGCACGAGGACAGGAGTAGAGCACGGGTACAGGAGTAGAGCACGGGTACAAGAGTAAAGCATGGGTACAGGAGTAGAGCACGGGTACAGGAGTAGAACACAGGTACAGGAGTAGAGCACAGGTACAGGAGTAGAGCAAGACGACAGGAGAAGAGCACGGGTACAGGAGTAGAGCACGGGTACAGGAGTAGAGAACGAGGACAGGTGTAGAGCACGAGTACAGGAGTAGAGCACGAGGACAGGAGTAGAGCACGGCTACAGGAGTAGAGCATGAGGACAGGAGTAGAGCACAGGTACAGGAGTAGAGGATGAGGACAGGAGTAGAGCACGAGGACAGGAGAGAGCACCGGTACAGGAGTAGAGCACGGGTACAGGAGTAGAGAACGAGGACAGGAGTAGAGCACGGGTACAGGAGAAGAGCACGGGTACAGGAGTAGAGCAAAAGTACAGGAGAAAAGCACGGGTACAGGAGTAGAGCACGGGTACAGGAGTAGAGCAAAAGTACAGGAGAAAAGCACAGGTACAGGAGTAGAGCACGAGGACAGGATTAGAGCTCGGGTACAGGAGTAGAGCACGAGGACAGGAGTAGAGCACGAGGACAGGAGTAGAGCACGGGTACAGGAGTAGAGCACGGGTACAGGAGTAAAGCATGGGTACAGGAGTAGAGCACGGGTACAGGAGTAGAACACAGGTACAGGAGTAGAGCACAGGTACAGGAGTAGAGCACGACGACAGGAGAAGAGCACGGGTACAGGAGTGGGTGAGAGGAAGGGATAGAGGAAGGAAGCAGTGGGTGAGAGGAAGGGATAGAGGAAGGGATAGAGGAGGGAAGCAGAGGGTGAGAGGAAGGGATAGAGGAGGGAAGCAGTGGGTGAGAGGAAGGGATAGAGGAGGGAAGCAGTGGGTGAGAGGAAGGGATAGAGGAAGGGATAGAGGGAGGGATAGAGGAAGGGATAGAAGAGGGAAGCAGTGGGTGAGAGGAAGGGATAGAGGAAGGGATAGAGGGAGGGATAGAGGAGGGGATAGAGGGAGGAAGCAGAGGGTGAGAGGAAGGGATAGAGGAAGGGATAGAGGAAGGGATAGAGGAAGGAATAGAGGGAGGGATAGAGGAAGGGATAGAGGGAAGAAGCAGTGGGTGAGAGGAAGGGATAGAGGAGGGAAGCAGTGGTGAGAGGAAGGGATAGAGGAAGGTATAGAGGGAGGAAGCAGTGGGTGAGAGGAAGGGATAGAGGGAGGGAAGCAGTGGGTGAGAGGAAGGGATAGAGGAAGGGATAGAGGGAGGGATAGAGGAAGGGATAGAGGGAGGAAGCAGTGCGTGAGAGGAAGGGATAGAGGAGGGACGCAGTGGTGAGAGGAAGGGATAGAGGAAGGGATAGAGGGAGGAAGCAGTGGGTGAGAGGAAGGGAAAGAGGAGGGAAGCAGTAGGTGAGAGGAAGGGATAGAGGAAGGGAAGCAGTGGGTGAGAGGAAGGGATAGAGGGAGGGAAGCAGTGGGTGAGAGGAAAGGATAGAGGAAGGGATAGAGGGAGGGATAGAGGAAGGGATAGAGGAGGGAAGCAGTGGGTGAGAGGAAGGGATAGAGGAAGGGATAGAGGGAGGAAGCAGTTGGTTAGAGGAAGGGATAGAGGAGGGAAGCAGTGGGTGAGAGGAAGGGATAGAGGAAGGGAAGCAGTGGGTGAGAGGAAGAGATAGAGGAGGGAAGCAGTGGGTGAGACGAAGGGATAGAGGAAGGGATAGAGGAGGGAAGCAGTGGGTGAGAGGAAGGGATAGAGGAAGGGATAGAGGGAGGGATAGAGGAAGGAAGCAGTGGGTGAGAGGAAGGGATAGAGGTAGGGATAGAGGGAGGAAGCAGTGAGTGAGAGGAAGGGATAGAGGAGGGAAGCAGTGGGTGAGAGGAAGGGGTAGAGGAAGGGATAGAGGGAGGAAGCAGTGGGTGAGAGGAAGGGATAGAGGAGGGAAGCAGTGGGAGTGAGGAAGGGATAGAGGGAAGAAGCAGTGGGTGAGAGGAAGGGATAGAGGGAAGAAGCAGTGGGTGAGAGGAAGGGATAGAGGGAAGAAGCAGTGGGTGAGAGGAAGGGATAGAGGAGGGAAGCAGTGGGTGAGAGGAAGGGATAGAGGAAGGAAGCAGTGGGTGAGAGGAAGGGATAGAGGAAGGGATAGAGGAGGGAAGCAGAGGGTGAGAGGAAGGGATAGAGGAGGGAAGCAGTGGGTGAGAGGAAGGGATAGAGGAGGGAAGCAGTGGGTGAGAGGAAGGGATAGAGGAAGGGATAGAGGGAGGGATAAAGGAAGGGATAGAGGAGGGAAGCAGTAGGTGAGAGGAAGGGATAGAGGAAGGGATAGAGGGAGGGATAGAGGAGGGGATAGAGGGAGGAAGCAGAGGGTGAGAGGAAGGGCTAGAGGAAGGGATAGAGGAAGAGATAGAGGAAGGAATAGAGGGAGGGATAGAGGAAGGGATAGAGGGAAGAAGCAGTGGGTGAGAGGAAGGGATAGAGGAGGGACGCAGTGGTGAGAGGAAGGGATAGAGGAAGGTATAGAGGGAGGAAGCAGTGGGTGAGAGGAAGGGATAGAGGGAGGGAGGCAGTGGGTGAGAGGAAGGGATAGAGGAAGGGATAGAGGGAGGGATAGAGGAAGGGATAGAGGGAGGAAGCAGTGGGTGAGAGGAAGGGATAGAGGAAGGGATAGAGGGAGGAAGCAGTGGGTGAGAGGAAGGGATAGACGAGGGAAGCAGTAGGTGAGAGGAAGGGATAGAGGAAGGGAAGCAGTGGGTGAGAGGAAGGGATAGAGGGAGGGAAGCAGTGGGTGAGAGGAAAGGATAGAGGAAGGGATAGAGGGAGGGATAGAGGAGGGATAGAGGAGGGAAGCAGTGGGTGGGAGGAAGGGATAGAGGAAGGGTTAGAGGGAGGAAGCAGTTGGTGAGAGGAAGGGATAGAGGAGGGAAGCAGTGGGTGAGAGGAAGGGATAGAGGAAGGGAAGCAGTGGGTGAGAGGAAGAGATAGAGGAGGGAAGCAGTGGGTGAGACGAAGGGATAGAGGAAGGGATAGAGGAGGGAAGCAGTGGGTGAGAGGAAGGGATAGAGGAGGGAAGCAGTGGGTGAGATGAAGGGATAGAGGGAAGAAGCAGTGGGTGAGAGGAAGGGATAGAGGGAAGAAGTAGAGGGTGAGAGGAAGAGATAGAGGGAAGAAGCAGTGGGTGAGAGGAAGGGATAGAGGGAGGAAGCAGTGGGTGAGAGGAAGGGATAGAGGGAGGAAGAAGTGGGTGAGAGGAAGGGATAGAGGGAGGAAGCAGTGGGTGAGAGGAAGGGATAGAGGGAGGAAGCAGTGGGTGAGAGGAAGGGATAGAGGGAGGAAGAAGTGGGTGAGAGGAAGGGATAGAGGGAGGAAGCAGTTGGTGAGAGGAAGGGATAGAGGAGGGAAGCAGTGGGTGAGAGGAAGGGATAGAGGAAGGGAAGCAGTGGGTGAGAAGAAGGGATAGAGGAGGGAAGCAGTGGGAGAGAGGAAGGGATAGAGGAAGGGACAGAGGAGGGAAGCAGTGGGTGAGAGGAAGGGATAGAGGAGGGAAGCAGTGGGTGAGAGGAAGGGATAGAGGAAGGGGTAGAGGGAGGAAGCAGGGGGTGAGAGGAAGGGATAGAGGAGGGAAGCAGTGGGTGAGATGAAGGGATAGAGGGAAGAAGCAGTGGGTGAGAGGAAGGGATAGAGGGAAGAAGCAGTGGGTGAGAGGAAGAGATAGAGGGAAGAAGCAGTGGGTGAGAGGAAGGGATAGAGGGAGGAAGCAGTGGGTGAGAGGAAGGGATAGAGGGAAAAGAAGTGGGTGAGAGGAAGGTATAGAGGCAGGAAGCAGTGGGTGAGAGGAAGGGATAGAGGGAGGAAGCAGTGGGTGAGAGGAAGGGATAGAGGGAGGAAGCAGTGAGTGAGAGGAAGGTATAGAGGAAGGAAGCAGTGGGTGAGATGAAGGGATAGAGGAAGGTATAGAGGGAGGAAGCAGTGGGTGAGAGGAAGGGATAGAGGAGGGAAGCAGTGGGTGAGAGGAAGGGATAGAGGAAGGGAGAGAGGGAGTTATAGAGGAAGGGATAGAGGGAGGAAGCAGTGGGTGAGAGGAAGGGATAGAGGAAGGGATAGAGGAAGGGATAGAGGGAAGAAGCAGTGGGTGAGAGGAAGGGATAGAGGAGGGAAGCAGTGGGTGAGAGGAAGGGATAGAGGAGGGAAGAAGTGGGTGAGAGGAAGGGATAGAGGGAGGGAAGCAGTGGGTCAGAGGAAGGGATAGAGGAAGGGATAGAGGGAGGGATAGAGGAAGGAAGCAGTGGGTGAGAGGAAGGGATATAGGAGGGAGAAGTGGGTGAGAGGAAGGGATAGGGGGAGGGAAGCAGTGGGTGAGAGGAAGGGATAGAGGAAGGGATAGAGGAAGGGATAGAGGGAGGAAGAAGTGGGTGAGAGGAAGGGATAGAGGAGGGAAGCAGTGGGTGTGAGGAAGGGATAGAGGGAAGAAGCAGTGGGTGAGAGGAAGGGATAGAGGGAAGAAGCAGTGGGTGAGAGGAAGGGATAGAGGGAAGAAGCAGTGGGTGAGAGGAAGGGATAGAGGAGGTAAGCAGTGGGTGGGCGGAAGGGATAGAGGGAGGAAGCAGTGGGTGAGAGGAAGGGATAGAGGAAGGGATAGAGGAAGGGATAGAGGGAGGGATAGAGGAAGGGACAGAGCGAAGAAGCAGTGGGTGAGAGGAAGGGATAGAGGAGGGAAGCAGTGGGTGAGAGGAAGGGATAGAGGAGGGAAGCAGTGGGTGTGAGGAAGGGATAGAGGGAAGAAGCGGTGGGTGAGAGGAAGGGATAGAGGGAAGAAGCAGTGGGTGAAAGGAAGGGATAGAGGAAGGGATAGAGGGAAGAAGCAGTGGGTGAGAGGAAGGGATAGAGGAGGTAAGCAGTGGGTGAGCGGAAGGGATAGAGGGAGGAAGCAGTGGGTGAGAGGAAGGGATAGAGGAAGGGATAGAGGAAGGGATAGAGGGAGGGATAGAGGAAGGGATAGAGCTAAGAAGCAGTGGGTGAGAGGAAGGGATAGAGGAGGGAAGCAGTGGGTGAGAGGAAGGGATAGAGGAGTGAAGCAGTGGGTGAGAGGAAGGGATAGAGGGAGGGATAGAGGAAGGAAGCAGTGGGTGAGAGGAAGGGATAGAGGAAGGGATAGAGGGAGGAAGCAGTGGGTGAGAGGAAGGGATAGAGGAGGGAAGCAGTGGGTGAGAGGAAGGGATAGAGGAAGGGATAGAGGGAGGAAGCAGTGGGTGAGAGGAAGGGATAGAGGAGGGAAGCATTGGGTGTGAGGAAGGGATAGAGGGAAGAAGCAGTGGGTGAGAGGAAGGGATAGAGGGAAGAAGCAGTGGGTGAGAGGAAGGGATAGAGGGAAGAAGCAGTGGGTGAGAGGAAGGGAAAGAGGAGGGAAGCAGTGGGAGAGAGGAAGGGATAGAGGAAGGAAGGAGTGGGTGAGAGGAAGGGATAGAGGAAGGGATAGAGGAGGGAAGCAGAGGGTGAGAGGAAGGGATAGAGGAGGGAAGCAGTGGGTGAGAGGAAGGGATAGAGGAGGGAAGCAGTGGGTGAGAGGAAGGGATAGAGGAAGGGATAGTGGGAGGGATAGAGGAAGGGATAGAGGAGGGAAGCAGTGGGTGAGAGGAAGGGATAGAGGAAGGGATAGAGGGAGGGATAGAGGAATGGATAGAGGGAGGAAGCAGTGGGTGAGAGGAAGGGATAGAGGAAGGGATATAGGGAGGGATAGAGGAAGGAATAGAGGGAAGAAGCAGTGGGTGAGAGGAAGGGATAGAGCAGGGAAGCAGTGGGTGAGAGGAAGGGATAGAGGAAGGTATAGAGGGAGGAAGCAGTGGGTGAGAGGAAGGGATAGAGGGAGGGAAGCAGTGGGTGAGAGGAAGGGATAGAGGAAGGGATAGAGGGGGGGATAGAGGAAGGGATAGAGGAGGAAAGCAGTGGGTGAGAGGAAGGGATAGAGGAAGGGAAGCAGTGGGTGAGAGGAAGGGATAGAGGGAGGGAAGTAGATAGTGAGAGGAAAGGATAGAGGAAGGGATAGAGGGAGGGATAGAGGAAGGGATAGATGAGGAAAGCAGTGGGTGAGAGGAAGGGATAGAGGAGGGAAGCAGTGGGTGAGAGGAAGGGATAGAGGAAGGGAAGCAGTGGGTGAGAGGAAGGGATAGAGGGAGGGAAGTAGATAGTGAGAGGAAAGGATAGAGGAAGGGATAGAGGGAGGGATAGAGGAAGGGATAGAGGAGGAAAGCAGTGGGTGAGAGGAAGGGATAGAGGAAGGGATAGAGGGAGGAAGCAGTTGGTGAGAGGAAGGGATAGAGGAGGGAAGCAGTGGGTGAGAGGAAGGGATAGAGGAAGGGAAGCAGTGGGTGATAGGAAGGGATAGAGGAGGGAAGCAGTGGGTGAGAGGAAGGGATAGAGGAAGGGATAGAGGAGGGAAGCAGTGGGTGAGAGGAAGGGATAGAGGAGGGAAGCAGTGGGTGAGAGGAAGGGATAGAGGAAGGGATAGAGGGAGGAAGCAGGGGGTGAGAGGAAGGGATAGAGGAGGGAAGCAGTGGGTGAGATGAAGGGATAGAGGGAAGAAGCAGTGGGTGAGAGGAAGAGATAGAGGAGGGAAGCAGTGGGTGAGAGGAAGGGATAGAGGGAGGAAGCAGTGGGTGAGACGAAGGGATAGAGGAAGGGATAGAGGAGGGAAGCAGTGGGTGAGAGGAAGGGATAGAGGGAAGAAGCAGTGGGTGAGAGGAAGAGATAGAGGGAAGAAGCAGTCGGTGAGAGGAGGGGATAGAGGAGGGAAGCAGTGGGTGAGAGGAAGGGATAGAGGAGGGAAGCAGTGGGTGAGAGGAAGGGATAGAGGAAGGGATAGAGGAGGGAAGCAGTGGGTGAGAGGAAGGGATAGAGGGAAGAAGCAGTGGGTGAGAGGAAGGGATAGAGGGAGGAAGCAGTGGGTGAGAGGAATGGATAGAGGGAGGAAGCAGTGGGTGAGAGGAAGGGATAGAGGAAGGAAGCAGTGGGTGAGAGGAAGGGATAGAGGAAGGGATAGAGGAGGGAAGCAGTGGGTGAGAGGAAGGAATTAGAGGGAGGAAGCAGTGGGTGAGAGGAAGGGGTAGAGGAAGGGATAGAGGGAGGAAGCAGTGGGTGAAAGGAAGGGATTGAGGAGGGAAGCAGTGGGTGAGAGGAAGGGATAGAGGGAGGAAGCAGTGGGTGAGAGGAAGGGATAGAGGAGGGAAGCAGTGGGTGACAGGAAGGGATAGAGGGAGGAAGCAGTGGGTGAGAGGAAGGGATGGAGGAGGGAAGCAGTGGGTGAGAGGAAGGGATAGAGGAAAGGATAGAGGGAGGAAGCAGTGTGTGAGAGGAAGGGATACAGGGAGGAAGCAGTGGGTGAGAGGAAGGGATAGAGGAGGGAAGCAGTGGGTGAGAGGAAGGGATAGAGGAAGGGATAGAGGAGGGAAGCAGTGGGTGAGAGGAGGGGATAGAGGAAGGGATAGAGGGAGGGATAGAGGAAGGGATAGAGGGAGGCAAGCAGTGGGTGAGAGGAAGGGATTAGAGGGAGGAAGCAGTGGGTGAGAGGAAGGGATAGAGGAGGGAAGCAGTGGGTGAGAGGAAGGGATAGAGGAGGGAAGCAGTGGGTGAGAGGAAGGGATTGAGGAAGGAAGCAGTGGGTGAGAGGAAGGGATAGAGGAAGGGATAGAGGAGGGAAGCAGTGGGTGAGAGGAATGGATAGAGGAGGGAAGCAGTGGGTGAGAGGAAGGGATAGAGGAAGGGATAGAGGGAAGAAGCAGTGGGTGATAGGAAGGGATAGAGTGAAGAAGCAGTGGGTGAGAGGAAGGGATAGAGGGAAGAAGCAGTGGGTGAGAGGAAGGGATAGAGGAGGGAAGCAGTGGGTGAGAGGAAGGGATAGAGGAAGGGATAGAGGGAGGAAGCAGTTGGTGAGAGGAAGGGATAGAGGAGGGAAGCAGTGGGTGAGAGGAAGGGATAGAGGAAGGGAAGCAGTGGGTGAGAGGAAGGGATAGAGGGAAGAAGCAGTGGGTGAGAGGAAGAGATAGAGGGAAGAAGCAGTCGGTGAGAGGAGGGGATAGAGGAGGGAAGCAGTGGGTGAGAGGAAGGGATAGAGGGAGGAAGCAGTGGGTGAGAGGAAGGGATAGAGGAAGGGATAGAGGAGGGAAGCAGTGGGTGAGAGGAAGGGATAGAGGGAAGAAGCAGTGGGTGAGAGGAAGGGATAGAGGGAGGAAGCAGTGGGTGAGAGGAATGGATAGAGGGAGGAAGCAGTGGGTGAGAGGAAGGGATAGAGGAGGGAAGCAGTGGGTGAGAGGAAGGGATAGAGGAGGGAAGCAGTGGGTGAGAGGAAGGGATTGAGGAAGGAAGCAGTGGGTGAGAGGAAGGGATAGAGGAAGGGATAGAGGAGGGAAGCAGTGGGTGAGAGGAATGGATAGAGGAGGGAAGCAGTGGGTGAGAGGAAGGGATAGAGGAAGGGATAGAGGGAAGAAGCAGTGGGTGATTGGAAGGGATAGAGTGAAGAAGCAGTGGGTGAGAGGAAGGGATAGAGGGAAGAAGCAGTGGGTGAGAGGAAGGGATAGAGGAGGGAAGCAGTGGGTGAGAGGAAGGGATAGAGGGAGGAAGCAGTGGGTGAGAGGAAGGGATAGAGGGAGGAAGCAATGGGTGAGAGGAAGGGATAGAGGGAAGAAGCAGTGGGTGAGAGGAAGGGATAGAGGAGGGAAGCAGTGGGTGAGAGGAAGGGATAGAGGAAGGGATAGAGGGAGGAAGCAGTGGGTGAGAGGAAGGGATAGAGGAGGGCAGCAGTGGGTGAGAGGAAGGGATAGAGGGAGGAAGCAGTGGGTGAGAGGAAGGGATAGAGGAGGGAAGCAGTGGGTGACAGGAAGGGATAGAGGGAGGAAGCAGTGGGTGAGAGGAAGGGATGGAGGAGGGAAGCAGTGGGTGAGAGGAAGGGATAGAGGAAGGTATAGAGGGAGGAGGCAGTGGGTGAGAGGAAGGGATACAGGGAGGAAGCAGTGGGTGAGAGGAAGGGATAGAGGAGGGAAGCAGTGGGTGAGAGGAAGGGATAGAGGAGGGAAGCAGTGGGTGAGAGGAGGGGATAGAGGAACGGATAGAGGGAGGGATAGAGGACGGGATAGAGGGAGGGAAGCAGTGGGTGAGAGGAAGGGATAGAGGGAAGAAGCAGTGGGCAGCTCAACCACCATGGAAAGTTCGAACAGGTCTCTGGACATAATGTTTTTTTTTTTTCAAGGAACCAAAGGGGGACATTAGAATCTGTTTTTAACTAGCCAGGCTGGCGTGGGGGTTTACCTCAGGATGACCTCTAGCAGTGTGCTGGGATAAGCTTGAGGTGGCGAGGCAAGGGTCATGGGGTGTGTCAAGGGCTCGGCCTCAGCAGCGACCATGTTAATGATGACCGATGTCCTCCAATTAGACGTGCTGACAGGCCCTAAAGTGCTGTGTCATTAATCACGAGGGCCGCCTTGAACACCGAGAAAATCATGCCGTGATTTATAGCATAGCTAGCTCCTCTGTCTGTCTGTCCCCACATTTCTCTCTATCTCCATCTATCTCTTTCCTCTCTCTCTCTCTCTCTCTCTCTCTCTTTCTCTCTCTCTCTCCTCGGCCTCTCTTCATCTCTTTCTCTCTCTCCTTCATGTCTCTCACTTTCTCTCTCCTCCAACTCTCTCTCTCTCTCTCTTCCGCCTCTCTTCATCTCTTTCTCCCTCTCCTTCATATCTCTCCATCTCTTTCTCTCTCTCCTTCATCTCTCTCCTCCCTCTCTCTCCATATCTTTCTCTCTCTTCAACTCTCTCTCTCTCCTCAATCTCCTTCTCTCTCCTCAATCTCTCTCCACCTCTTTCTCTCTCTCCTTCATCGCTCTCTCCTCCATCCCTCTCCATCTCTCCATCTCGTTCTCTATCCGCCTCTCCATCTCTCTCTCTCTCTCTCTCTCTCTCTCTCCTTCTTTCCTTTGTGCTTGGGTGACCTAGAGAATTCTTGGATCTTGGATTTGGTTCTGATAGCTAATCAATCAGGTGGCCTGGTACAGTAGCACAAAGCGGCGTGTGACCTGAACACCAACCCGGAAGGACTATTGACTGACCAGGGAGGGGGGGGTGGTCTGTAGTTGACTGGTATTAACGGTGACAAGACAAACATGAAATCTGTCTGTCTCTGGTAGTTACTGTATAGCTACTTATGAATTGATACTGGGAGCCTACATTGATTTGTGGCTGGGTGTTCCTTGGCCCTGCATTGTGTCATTGGACGAGGTAAAACACAAGGAGTGGTGCTGAAGTCCAGAGTTTGACTCAATCTCTTGGGAGGAGAGTAGGAGCTGCAGTCACTGTCACATGCACAGTAGACATGTGGGGTTAAATTACTCCGTAAACGATAAGGGTTAGGTACTTCCGTTTGAGTTAGTCATTTAAATTCACCAGGGTTCGGAAAGTTGAGGTTAGGTACTTCCGTTTGAGTTAGTCATTTAAATTCACCAGGGTTCGGAAAGTTGATGTTAGGTACGAGGTACTCGACAGTTGGGGTGAGGGTACTTCAAGGTTTGACAGGTGAGGTTTAGGCATAGTTCGGGACAGTCAGGGTAGGTACTTCGGGGTTTGACAGGTGAGGTTTAGGCATAGTTCGGGACAGGCAGGGTAGGTACTTCGGGGTTTGACAGGTGAGGTTTAGGCATAGTTCGGGACAGGCAGGGTAGGTACTTCAGGGTTTGACAGGTGAGGTTTAGGCATAGTTCGGGACAGGCAGGGTAGGTACTTCGGGGTTTGACAGGTGAGGTTTAGGCATAGTTCGGGACAGGCAGGGTAGGTACTTCGGGGTTTGACAGGTGAGGTTTAGGCATAGTTCGGGACAGGCAGGGTAGGTACTTCGGGGTTTGACAGGTGAGGTTTAGGCATAGTTCGGGACAGGCAGGGTAGGTACTTCGGGGTTTGACAGGTGAGGTTTAGGCATAGTTCGGGACAGGCAGGGTAGGTACTTCGGGGTTTGACAGGTGAGGTTTAGGCATAGTTCGGGACAGGCAGGGTAGGTACTTCGGGGTTTGACAGGTGAGGTTTAGGCATAGTTCGGGACAGGCAGGGTAGGTACTTCGGGGTTTGACAGGTGAGGTTTAGGCATAGTTCGGGACAGTCAGGGTAGGTACTTCGGGGTTTGACAGGTGAGGTTTAGGCATAGTTCGGGACAGGCAGGGTAGGTACTTCGGGGTTTGACAGGTGAGGTTTAGGCATAGTTCGGGACAGGCAGGGTAGGTACTTCGGGGTTTGGGATTGGGTAGGCATACTCCAGGGTTTGACCGAATCTCTTGGTAGGACATTTAGTGGGAGCTTGGTCACATGCATGGTGCTGGTTCCAGCCCCGTAACACTCAACACTCAACAGTCACAGGAGTCTCAGAAGCGCACTAACACACACAGACAGCCCGCGTGCCTGTGACCAGGGTGACAACAAGACGTACAGGGGAGCAGGACGGGCAGGACTTGGGAGGACATACCGCTGTACTCACATAGTCTGATTCCGCTTTCGAATCATAGTACTCCATGTCGCTCTCCTGCGGCGGAAAAGAAAGGTGGAGAGAGAGGTGATGAGAGAAGATATAGCAGTGACTATGTCCTCGAGGCTCTTCCGCCGGTGTACGCTGTATGGAGATGTCAAGGTTATATTCAGACACACTAGACAGCATGAGAATATAATCAGCATCACAGGACACCGGGGAGGTAGTGCGATGAGAGATGGGGCTGTTGAATGTGGCAGATCTCTGAGACACGCTGTGTTCTAACGCAGCCGGGATGCTATCTAGTAGTGCTGTGACGCAATGGGAAATACGGGGTTGTATGCACGGCATGCCTTACTATGGTGCAGTGGTTGGTAGCTGGATTTAGGATGAGTATAGAGTGCTATATTGGGATATGAGTGGAATGTGCTAGCATTGTTCCCTAGCGCTCTTATCCACTGCCTATTGTCTGTCGAGTTCGTGGTAAACGGCAGCTCTCTCATCTCAGAGGAGAAAGAAAAGAGAGAGCGAGAGAACAGGACGGAAGCCAAGTTCATGGCAGCACACTCCCTGTATGCACCAACCCCCCCCCCCCCCCCCCCCCCCCCCCCCGAGCCCAGCCCCACCACATGGTGCGGGCATGCCAGGGCTGTGTGCGGCGTGGTGCGGCTTCCGTCTGTGGGGCCCGCCTCATTACCATTTCGGAGGGAGCCTGGGTGAGGATGCGCACTCAAGGGCGCGGGGGTGACTGGCTCTCCCCCTGTGGAAGAGCTCTTGTCCAGCTCTGGCTCTCCCCCTGTGGAGGAGCTCTTGTCCTGCTCTGGCTCTCCCCCTGTGGAAGAGCTCTTGTCCAGCTCTGGCTCTCCCCCTGTGGAGGAGCTCTGGTCCTGCTCTGGCTCTCCCCCTGTGGAGGAGCTCTTGTCCAGCTCTGGCTCTCCACCTGTGGAGGAGCTCTTGTCCAGCTCTGGCTTTCCCCCTGTGGAGGAGCTCTTGTCCAGCTCTGGCTCTCCCCCGGTGGAGGAGCTCTGGTCCTACTCTGGCTGAGAGAGCCCTCCACACACACTCACATGCCCACAACCGCCCACTGCTCTCTCACTCCTTCTCTTTCTCTCTACCACTGTCTTTTCCTCTTGCAGTCACCCACACTCTCTCACTCTCTCTCTCTCTTTAACTCTTTGTCTCTTCCCCTCTCTCTCTCTTCCACTCTCTCTCTCTTCCACTCTCTCTCTCTTCCCCTCTCTCTCTCTTCCACTCTCTCTCTATTCCACTCTCTCTCTTCCACTCTCTCTCTATTCCACTTTCACTCTCTTCCACTCTCTGTCTCTTCCACTCTCTCTCTCTTCCACTTTCTCTCTCAACCACTCTCTCTTCCACTCTCTATCTCTCTCTTCCACTCTCTCTCTCTTCCACTCTCTCTCTCAACCACTCTCTCTTCAACTCTATCTCTCTCTTCCACTCTCTCTTTCACTCTCTCTCTCTTCCACTCTCTCTCTCTTCCACTCTCTCTCTCAAATACTCTCTCTCTCTTCCACTCTCTCTCTCAACCACTCTCCCTCTCAACCACTCTCTCTCTCTTCCACTCTCTCTCTCTTCCACTCTCTCTCTATTCCACTTTCTCTCTCTTCCACTTTCTCTCTCTCTCTCTTCCACTCTCTCTCTCTTCCACTCTCTCTCTCTTCCACTCTCTCTCTCTTCCTCTCTCTCTCTCTTCCACTCTCTCTCTTTCACTCTCTATCTCTCTCTCTTCCACTCTCTCTCTCTTCCACTCTCTCTCTTTTCCTCTCTTTTCCTCTCTTCCACTATCTCTCTCTTCTACTCTCTCTCTTCCACTCTATCTCTCTCTCTCTTCCACTCTCTCTCTCTCTTCCTCTCTCTCTTTGAGACATTCCAGACCACATGTGACCATGACCAGAGCCCAGGCTGACCTCCAGCACTAATCAGGGAGTCAGTCATCAGCCAACTAAGACCGGCTCAGCTCAGTCCCAAACAACCCACACAGACAGAAAGCCACACAGCCTGACTCAAACTCCTATTGACACTAAACATGAGACAGGCCTTGCCCGGACACCGCTCCTGTCCTTGGGAGCGGCAGAGGCCTCCGGACAGGGGAGCAGGGAAGGAAGAGAGCAGGGGAACCAAGTCGAGGCCTGTTGTCCTCCAGTACCAGAACACACTGACCCTGCCTCCTCTCTCTACTCAGCAGACATACATGATGTGGGTGGGCAGGGGAAGAAGGAGTAGAGGATGATGGAAGGAGGTGGAGCTAGGTTAGTTGAGGGATGTAAACAGGAAGGCATAAATAGACAGTAGTAAAGATGTGAGTGGTGGGTGTGGAAAGCAAATATGAGCGGGGGGGGGGGGGGGCAGTCGGAGCTAAAAATAGCATGCCTAGCAGGCAGGGAGGCAGGAGGGAGGCAGCCAGCAGAGTTGTTGTGTCTCTAGTGATGGCGGTGGGATCTGTGTTTATACAGGTCCCCTACAGCATGTAGAGTGCTTGTATCGTAACAAGCACGGGAGGTCCTCTGTGCTCGTGCGTCGACGTGCCACCGTTCGCTGTACATGTTCCAATGACTTCCTGTGTTGTATGTTTCGGTGATTATCCCTCGGCGCTAAGACTGTTCCTCCGGGTAACTGGGTTCACGTCCTATTATCTCACAACGAGAGCGAGAGACTCGTGGGCTCTTCATACAGCGAAATGTACATTACACACGCGCGTGCTGACCCGCCCGCGCCCTAGGCCACTGTGACCCGTCAGATCCCCCTAGGCTGAATGGCCATCTGGTGTGGCTGGTCCCCGGTCTCTGAGGGCCCAGGGCCTGGGTTAAACACACATCTAATAAAGCACACTGCCAGCAATTACTCTCTCCCAGTGTAAACACACACACCGACGCAGGCACACGGCGCGCTCTCGTCGAGAACGGCACGCCAGCACGCATGCGCACAAATTCACACACACTCCCCCCCCACACACACACACGCCCCCCCCCCCCCCCACACACACACTCCCCCCACACACACACGCAGCATTCACACAAAAACAAAATGGTATCAGTAAATGGAATCTATCTTGCTGGAGTGGACCAACACATTTCCAGCAGAATACAAACACTAAGGTCATGTGATCATCCCCAGCCCCTCCCGCCTCCTCACCCTTATCTCAATCTTCTTCTTTTCTCCACCCTCTCCCTAATCTCTCCTCCTCCTCTCCGCCCTCCCTGTCCTATCTTCATCTTTCCCCATCTCCCTCCCCTCGAAACCAGCCTTCTCTCCCAATTTCAGAATCGAGCGAATGCAGTGCAGTGGCAGGTTAGATGCCCACTGTTGCTATAGAAACGGTCCCCTTTGCTCTAGATTACGATGTGACTTTGTGTGTTTCCTCACCATGTCCACTGCTGTAGGTCTGCCTGTCTGTCTGACTGAACATGTCCCCCTGAATGGACCTCTATTGTTTCTCTTATCCACTATCAATAACTGGAACAAACGACTATTAATTCATTTTATATCTAATTCTACATCTGAGAAGTCTCATACGGGGGGATATTTTACCTTCTATCCCCTACAATAAGTACAAACAACAGAACAAGACAGGGATTATAACAATCCATAGAGCATATGAGAGTAAATAATAACAAACCATTGAGCATATGAGAGTAAATAATAACAATCCATAGAGCATATGAGAGTAAATAATAACAAAACATAGAGCATATGAGACACACACACACACACACACACACACACACACTAACATCCTCACACACACACACACACACACAGCATTTATGCTGCTGCTGCCATACTGTTTATTATTATTATTATTATTTATCTTGCACTTTCTCCTAATCCCCTGGGTACATGTACGGTACATATCTACCTCAAACTGCTCCACTATCCCTGCCTATTGGACATGTGATACTGGCACGGACCCTGCACATAGCTTCCTCTCTAATTTCTTGTGTTTCCTTTCTCCTAGATTGTTTTACTGTTTCGATATTGATTACTGCACGGTCCGGTGGAGCAAGTTAACATTTCACTGTACTTGAGCATGTGATAATAGAACTTGAACACACGCACAATTATGACGAGTCACTGAGCAGAAACTGTGGGTGCTTTCCAGACCATGGTACTCCAGCAATCATCCCTAGCACCATGATCCTTAATGGAACCTGGCATTATATCACAAACACACACACACACACACACACACACACACACACAAATATACTCTGACTCTGATATGCTGACTTTTCAGGAAGGACCTGCCAGAACGATAAGCCAACGTGATAGGTCTGCAGAAAGGAAGTGCCTATGTAAAGCCGACCTGTTTGGAAGGTATATACAGCCTCTCTGTTGTCTTTATCTTCCTGCCTCCGCTCCAATCACTCTTTGTCTCTATCCATCTCTGCCTCGGTCTATAAACGGCTCTAGTACAAATATTATGAAAATAAATGGAAATATGAAAAGCCATATATGATTGTTGATTTTCCTATTCAACAAAAGCAATAGGGTTTGAAATGACTGCAATGCTCTCTAAATATAGTAACAAACAAATTATAAATGACTTACGATAAGATTTCACTTTTCTTATAACTGCAAAATAAATATGATCATACTTAGTGACAGTACAATATTGGCACCATTTCACATTTGACGACAGATAATTTTCTCCTCAACGTCCACCGAGCGGCGCAGAGACACCATTCAAATGTGCGCAGACTCGTTACAACTTCAGCTTCGAGCACAATGTGATTTTATCCATCTGTGACCAAGAGAAAGTGGTCTTGTTTCAATCCTATACAATTACTTTGTTGTTGTTTGTTTCTTCATATTAAGAGCTCTAAATCCGTCTGAGAATATCACCGGGAGAAGGAACCCCCACTGTTGGATCCGCCTGACTATCCATGTTCGTATGCCGTCTCCCAGGCTGGGCTCATCGCTCAGAGGTAGATTCAATTGATTATTTGTCTGGATAGGCCAGAAAATATGACACATCACTTCCTGTGCAAATGTGGGGTCTGAAACCTGACTCCAAGTCAGCTCCACTGACAGAGTGGTAGCAGAGAGCAGACAGATGGGGCTTTCTGGCACTATAAGGCACTGGACCCTACGACTTTCACAGAGCGCTCTTTAGACCAAAATGTCAGTCGGAACTGGTCCAGAACCAGTCAAAGACCCCCATACAGGGGACTTAACTTCAAAACCTGAAAAGTAGTTGACTGACATGTCATTTCATTGGGGAGACTAGAGGCTCTCATTTCAGCTGCTGTTATGTCGGTGCAAGTGCCAAACATAGTTTACAATTTCAGCATTTAAAAACTGGCGCTCTAGCATTTCTCCACCGCATGCACCAGATTCAGCAATTTACTGGTAGCTAACCGTGTTCCGTACACATTTTGCGTAAACGAGGCTGCAATGAAAACTTATGGGACTGCAACGACTTTGTTGGCATCAAAATCTGGGGTGTGAACTACGTTTCTAGTCAAGCGTTGATTGACATGGTAATGGACCAATAGTATAGGAGAAAAGTTGAAAAAACTGACCCCTCTGACGCGGTATGTTACATGGTGACGTGTCACGACGTAATGTACAGCACGCATTATGCAACTCATTCTGTGCTGTACAGCGTCTTTCCACCAGGGGTAGCCCTTCTCTCGTAGATTAAAAACAAGAATTTATCAATGGTGAGTGTAAAGTTAATAACTCGTGAGTTCATCAAAATGTAATTCAATCAATAGTACATTTTTCGCGTCTTCACTGCGAGCCATCACGACTCTAAAAAGCCAGTTTATCCTATTCAAATTCAACACAAACCTTCAAATAGGTATGTAATGAGACATTATATAAACTCATTTTTAGTGTTTTATTTACATTTTAGAGGCGATAAGTTGGACAAATCAGGTGAAAAAAGCAATTTCCCCACACGACATATCTTTCCCTTTCACTATCACTCAGTAGCCTTCGATTCCCCCTCCACCATTTTTAAAAAGACTTGGTGGAGCTCCATTGCTTTCTTCAATCATGCAGAGACGGGCAGCATGAATGTCTCGGCATTGGTTTTGCTAAAAAAGGGGATAGATTGTGCTTTACGCTGGTATTAATATTACTACTTTGGGAGCTAAAATAAGGTCAAGTTTGCAGAACACTGTGATGTACGGAAGCTCGCTAGCTACGGTTACCTGTCTAATATCAGCTCGCTAGCTACTGTTACCTGTCTAATATCAGCTCGCTAGCTACGGTTACCTGTCTAATATCAGCTCGCTAGCTACTGTTACCTGTCTAATATCAGCTCGCTAGCTACCGTTACCTGTCTAATATCAGCTCGCTAGCGCTGAGGCGGGAGCGGTTGCAATATCAGAGGTATGTCACAAAACGCAAAAGTGACAATTCCATGCAGCGCATATCGGGAGATTTAAGACCAACGGGTTTTAGCGGTAATGCGGTTGGTAATGGCATTGATCTTGTGAGCGAGAGAGGAGATGTGCTTTTTGTTCCGCTAACCCTTGTATTAATAAACAGAAAAAAAGAATGTTTTTCCATTTGGTTTCATTTGATTAAAAAAACAAGCATTATAGCCCAATGTGTCCACCAAGTAACCAAGCATATCAATAAAGGTTTGGCTCATGAGACTGCTTAATAAGTACATTTTGATCACCAAAGCTTTATTTAAAAAATCAATTGGGAGCAGCAAAAAAGTGAGCAGACATCCCCTTTTTATCTATGTATCGTGTAGGCCTACATTATTTTAGCCAGCTCTCGATCTGGACATATGTACAAACTCCTCCATGTACATGTCCATATGCCCATCATGAAACGTGAGAGGAGATAATGCTGGTGACCATTGTATTTAGAACTTATTTTCCCGTAACAATTGCTTGTTTTCCGTTTCATATGATTAAAAACCAAGCCTATAGGCTATAACTGTAAGGATCGACGCTGGTAGAGACGAGAAGCAGGTACAGGGAGTGAACATTTAATGGCAATGACGGGGAACAGAACAGCTCAGCGTCTGGACATGAACACATAACAACATTAATGCAGCCACAGGGAACAAAGGGACGATCAACAAAGGGACGGAGTCCAGGTGAGTCCAATGAGCGCTGCTGCGCGTAATGATGGTGACAGGTGTGCGTAATGAAGGTCAGCCTGGCGCCCTCGTTCAACAGCTATCCACAGTGTCTTTTTTATCATGTCAATTTGAGCTATTTAGAGATATTGTAGCAGTCAAAAAAATGTTTTTCTTGGTAATTGTTTAAGTTGACTTTTGTGACTCCCCATCCCGGATCCGGGTGCGTAATCATCGCAGGACACTAATTAGCATAACGCAACGGACATAAATATCCCTAGAAAATATTCATATTCATGAAAATCACAAATGAAATATATTGAGCCTTTTGTTAATAGCCTTTTGTTAATCACCCTGTCATCTCAGATTTTCAAAATATGCTTTACAGCCAAAGCTAGACAAGCATTTGTGTAAGTTTATCGATAGCCTAGCATAGCATTATGCCTTGCTAGCAGCAGGTAACCTTGTCACAAATCAGAAAAGCAATCAAATTAAATCGTTTACCTTTGATGAACTTCGGATGTTTTCACTCATGAGACTCCCAGGTAGATAGCCCAAGTTAATTTTTTGCAGTCACTTAAACGGCGAAAAATATTCCAAATTAGCTCCATAATAGACAGAAACATGGCAAACGTTGTTTATAATCAATCCTCAAGGTGTTTTTCTAATATCTATTCGATAATATATCCGTCGGGACAATTCATTTTTCAGTAGGACCGATTGGAGTAATGGCTACCTCTGTATTTTACGCGAGAGTCACCCTGGGAGACATCAGGTGACCACTTACGCAATGTAGCCGCCTACGGCTATTCTTCAACATAAATGCGTAAAACTACGTCTCAATGCTGTAGACACCTTGGGGAATACGTAGAAAGCGTAAGCTCGTTGATAGGACATTCACAGCTCAATAGGGACTCATTGGAACGCAGCACTTTCAAAATATGGGGCACTTCCGGATTGGATTTTTCTCAAGCTTTCACCTGCAACATCAGTTCTGTTATACTCACAGACAATATCTTTACAGTATTGGAAACGTTAGAGTGTTTTCTATCCAAAGCCGTCAATTATATGCATATTCTAGCATCTTGTCCTGACAAAACATCCCGTTTAAAACGGGAACGTTTTTTTCTCCAAAAATGAAAATACTGCCCCTAGAGTCGCAACAGGTTAAAAAACACATTTCTAAGAATGATTCACCATCCTGGCTTTATGACGAGAAAGTCCAGCTCTCATGCAATGCAATTTAGGAGCTGTCTTGTTATTTCTGCATTAAAGTGAATGCGATCTGTAAGATGGTTCCATTATGTTTATAAAACATTATATTTGGATCTTTATCCAGCTACTGCGAAAAGTTTTAATGTGTGTAAAGCCCTAGATTTTCTGTGTTCTACGGGGAGAAATGATGTTGCCTGTAGTTCTATGTTTTTAGACATAGCCTATTTAAAACAAGTTGTTCTTTCATTTTGATCAGAATATGATTCAGATTATTCACACTATTTTTAGGCCCTATAGTGAATTGAATCTTGCTTATTGACAGGGTTTGTCATGTCCATGGCTCAGCCATAATGAAATGTACAATAAACCTTAATATCAGTGTGATGCTTTGATGGTCAGCCGTTAAGGCAGTGCGCCGATATTTCCATACAGGGGCATCAGTTGAGTATGGCAGGCTCCATACCCTAGCTCAAGACCAATAATGTAAAAGTACACTCTTAGAAAAAAGGGTTCCAAAAGGGTTCTTTGCGGAGTGATAGAGTTCTACCAAGAACTGTTTTGATAAGAAACACCCTTTTTCGGTTCATTGTAAGGTAACCTTTAACATCCTAAGAATTTTTTGGGGAAGAAAGGGTTCTTCTATGATCGTTGGATGGCAAGGACGATTATTTGGAAGCCAATAAAGGCTTCTAAATACAGGTTGCGGGTGATTAACAATTACACTTGTTGGCTATCCTAACTCTGGCTGGATTCCAATAGGAATTACACATAACTTTGTATGCCAGCATAAAGTGACTTGCAGGCCTGATGTGGCCTGTAAACCGGGAGATTCCTAACACCACAGTGTTAGGTGTATAACTAGGCCCTCAAAGAAAGGCCTTAATGTATTGTCATAAATAATACCGTTTTAAAGGCTAATAAAACTGGTGGAGCAGTTCATAGAGGGTTCTAGGAAGAACCCTCCCAAGATAAAATTGATCTTGGTAGAACCCTTCATAGAGGGTTATAGGTAGAACCATGTACATGGGGTTCTATGAAGAACCCTACTGCCACGACTTCCACCAAAGGTGGTTCCTCTCCTTGTTCGGGCGGTGCTCGGCGGTCGGCGTCGCCGGAGTACTAGCCATCACTGATCCATTTTTCTTTTTCCGTTTGTTTTGTCTTTGGTTCATTCACACCTGGTTTTCATTTGCTTTAATTTCTGTGTGTATATTTACCCCTGTTCCCCGCTTAGGTTTGTGCGGGACTATTTTCATGTTGCTCGTTGAGGTTTTCCTCAGTTTATTCACGTGTGTACAGTGTTGTAGGAAAAGTAAGGGCCGTTGTTTTTCTCCTTCCGTGAGTGACTGTGTGTTCCTATGTCTTGGGCGTTTATTGGTATTGCACCTGACCCATTTTTGGACTTGCCTGTTAAAGACGCTAATTTGACAGCTCTGCTCTCCTGCGCTTGACTAGCTCAAGTACAAAGGCGCAACACCTATATAGATGGTTTTAGATTTTTTTTAAACTCCGCAAAGGGTTCTACCCGGCACCAAAAATAGTTTCCCTATGGAGACAAACCGAAGAACCCTGTATGGTTCTACTTAGCACCTTTTTTTCTAAGAGTGTAGGCTACAAAAAAAAGTTGACTAAAATCCTTCCAATCCCGATTAAAATGCAACGGCTGTTTAGCGTATGGTATCGGCTAGCTGGCTTTAGGACCATCCGGAGCTTCGCTCTGAACTAGACGCTGCCAGCCTGCACACCATTCTCTCAGAGACCAGAAACGGTGACATACAGGTGTTTGCTTTGATGGTCAGCCGTTAAGGCAGTGCGCCGATTGCTTTGAATTTCATGTCGGCATTGGAACTCTGCCTTGTAAGCCTGTTTTTATGCACCGGTTACTTTCACATTGATGTCGGCATAGGCGGTACGTCCAATAGGCAAGGGGAAGATAAAGCTTCCACTAAAGTAAATGTAATTAAATGAGCCAAAATTAGCTATAGAAATACTCGTGCCTATACATCAATAAATACAAATCATTCAAAACACTATACCAGAGAGCATTATTTGGCTAGAGTGGGGTGATTAGATTCTTATAAAAATGTGTTGTTTGGTCAGCGAGGTTCGCAAATAGCGTGCCAAATAGCTGATTGTTGATTTGCAGTGGATAGTGAAAAGCAGTTAAATAGGCCTAAGCCTATTTAAAACGGTTTAGAAAGCAAATGGCTGTGGCTGAAAAGAGAATGCAAAGAAAATACTCAAATCTGTCTCTAGTTATCAAAACTCCCAATTGAGCGAACAGTAGCTGGGTCATTCTTAATATGTGGTGCATGTAGGACCTCGTAACTTTTTTAGTATTCTATCAGACAAAAGGATCCAACAAAAATGTGGTGCATTTTCCAACTTCTTAAGTGCATAATTTAACATGATGGAAATGTGGAGCTTACATTGAGCTAGCAATAATGGTCAACAGATGAAAATAATTTGTACTTTTCTATTCAACATATGTTAACATTTAGCAATTTGGTACATTTTCACTATAACTCAGCCTAACAGGGTGGACATTTAAGAGTGGGACATACAGACAACAAAATAAATAATCCGCTCACACAGGAGTTATAAAGGCATAGTTCAATAATTCTGTGGATTTTTGAAAATGTTTTAATTATTTTTTCACATTTGAATTTATCGGGGAATGCAGCAACCTCAGCACCCCTACTTCCCGCGGCTATTCAGAGTAGGAATGAGCCAGGCCCTGTATTTTATTGGCAACAGCTGAGAGCATCTGCCATATCCCCGTGAGTGTGTATCCCCGGTGAGTACTCATATTCACTGCCTTTATCATCGGATCAGTACCAATAACCAGGTTTCCATCCAACCTTTTTATGAGAGTAAAGTGCAAGACGGATAAAAATCGGTAAACTTTCCAAATGCCGAAAAAACTAAATACGCTAGACAAGGTAGGGTATTTTTGTTTCGGTAAAATGTTATTATGGAAATAATTTTATGCGCAAATATTAATATATTAACCACCATACCGAAGTAAATGTTGAGTCACGCAATGACATTGTGTGTTGTGTGGTCCTCCCACTACGACTCGTCGGAAAAGCATGATGTTTATTATGGTACAGATGAGATAAATGGTGAATTTCACAGGGTGGTGAAAGTGCTGATGCTCCTTTTCAATAAGTATGGAGGGTTTTATTCTGGTAACATGATCATCGACGCTTGTCTGCCGTTGGACAAATACAAATAATATCGCTCTTTTGTCCATAATAATCTCAGAATATAGGCTATATGTGCTCTCTAGCCAACAGCCGCAATCTGCACCCTGTTGCCAAGAGCGCTCGTGCCAATACCAGAGTGGGGCACACTCGTTATATAAAGCAAACCATCAGTGTTGAAAATGCAATGGACACCCATTTAACATGTATTTTTTAGTCGGTATATGAGAATTTAACCGCAAAATATATGTGCATGTTCAACTTTAAATTGTGTTTTTCAAAAGATGATTGCCGAATAAATGTGAAAGTACAAGTGATGTCATCACGCAACTATAAAGCTCCACATCACATTTAATTGTAAATGCCTACTGCTTGCCCTTTAAAAAAAAAAAATAATTATTACTATAAATATTATGTTTCTTTGCATGACAAGGATTGTCCTGACTTTCAAGAATGGTTGGCAATGAGAATGGTTGGCAATGAGAATGGTTGGCTGGCAAGTTTCACCATCCAATTATTTCAGGTCTACAGGAGTGCATGTTTCACCATGGCAAGGAGACTAGAAATAGATAGGTGGGAGGGCATACAGGTTGTTGCCAATGTATTAATGCGCCATTTGCTTAAATGGGTAATTGAAACACTTCAACCACTACATTTGTATTCGACACTGTAGGTTTATGCGAAGGAGAGACAGCGAGAGAGAGAGAGAGAGAGAGAGAAAGAGAGAGAGAGTTAGCTGCATAGCCGGTGGGAAGCAGGGTTGCTGAGGGTGACAAAACAGTCTATGGTGAGCTGTGAGGGCGGGAGGGAGGCCTAGGGCGCGGCTTTCTCATTGGCATGCTGGCTGTTTCTGGGCTTTTAAGCGATTAGGGAACTGCTGAGACGATGGCGTCCACATATACTGTAGCTCCATGCAGATGTTCATTTGTATGCCAATAAGCAAATATGCCCTAAGATTAAAGCTCACATACACAGTGCAAATTCAGCATTCTCCATGTGCATCACATCAATGTCCTGCATCTCTCCGCACATAAAGCCAGTCCTTCTCTAACTGCACATTCACTCCAAAGGCCCAGTGTGGAAGTATTACTCTGCAGACCAACAGATAGAGGCACACAGAGAGGGTAAAGAAAAAAGGACTGAGAAAAACACATCATTTTGGGTCTCCATTATACAACCAAAAGTCCCATCGATGTGCTATGCCTCTTACAGGTTACAGTGGCCTGTCTTAATCCATGCACATGAGTGCAGACTTCCCTTCTTTTAATGCTTGTCTTGATGCACCTATTTCCTCTAAGCATCCTTTTAGTTATATGATCTCTCTCTCTCTCTCTCTCTCTCTCTCCCTCTCTCTCTCTCTCTCTCTGTCTTTTTTATCTCCTCCACTGCCTTTCTCTCAACAGCTGGAAATACCCGAACTCACATCCTGCTACTATCTCCACCCTATCCACACCTCTCTCTCTCTCTCTCTCTCCCTCCCTCTCGCTTTCTCTCCTCTCCCTCTGTCGCTCTCTTTCGGTGGCTGTCAGATCCCTTTCGTAAAAAGCAGTTAAATCAGTCTGTGAATATTCCAATCCTGTGATAAGGAGAAGCTTTGTCCCACTGCACTCTGGGTAATGCAGCTCCCCATTGTTGGCTGACAGGGCTCCATTGAGGAGCCGGCTTTAGCCCCGATAGCATCGCCACATTGCATGGACACACTGCCAGATAAAGGCCTATCCAACACGACACGCATACCAACGCCTCCCAAACAAGCCCCAATCCGATCAGCACAGGAAGGAGACGCTCTAACACAAAATAAAGACAAATAAGATAAAAAAAGGCCGTAACAATATTAATGTTATTATAGGGAGCAGGTGGGGCTCTAAAAGGAGACAATGCAATTCTCCATCTACCAGCCTAGTGGATCCTGTCACCGCACGGTCCGCAACATCACCAGGCAAGCGTGACCAATCACAGGCCACCTTACCGCGCATCTGGACCTGCACCAGCCAATCACGTCATCTTCACATTGCACCTCTGTCTGACATTAGAACACCACTTATCCAGAGAAACAGCTTCACGGTTCCATTTCCTTCAGGACAACTGGATACAGGTCTTCCATTTCTCTGTCATTTTTAAGTCCGTAAGAGGGCCGGGGAGTCGCCACCCCCCTCTTCGCAGGCTGACTGAGAGTGGCCAATCAACAATCAGTGCTGGCCGAAAGAAACCTGTTATTTTCGGCCCTGTAATCATTTCCATCAGAGGCCTCACAGTCCTTCACAAGGCTTCACACATCTTCACAGATTCAAATCAGACAGAAACCTTCCTCAAGGACAGGAGGCACCAAGGAAACTACACATTGAAACCCAAACATTTATCTGTACTTCTAACCACTGTCTGTCACTGCAAATAAAACCTTTTCTATAAACACTTCGGGCATTCAGACCTTAAAACTAGAGCAGAGATGGTGAACTGAAAATGATCGACACTGACCAAACCGGCCACTTATTGTGGATTTTTTTCCCCCTAATATTTTTCATTACAGTATTAATTTAGTCAACAATAACTATGAGAAAAAATACTTGTGAACTACCTATTATTCCTGACAAAAAGATGCCCTGGGAAAAAAATGATAACTATTACGAATTACTTTTCATATTAGTAATTTAATTGAATATGAAGCTCCTTTTCATCTGTTTTGTCCAATCCTAAACATGCATGCACAATATTTCATGCAATCCTCTCACTGGCAGAATTGGCATCTTTCAGTCATGTGGTCTGATTGAGCTGATCTCCCTCACAGCTCCCAGGGTGTCACGTCCTGACCATAGAAAGCCTTTATTTTCTATGGTGGAGTAGGTCAGGTCATGACTGGGGGGTGTTGTAGTTTATTATTTCTATGTGCAATCTAGTTTTTCTATTTCTTTGTTGGCCGGGTATGGTTCCCAATCAGAGGCTATCGTTGTCTCTGATTGGGGATCATACTTAGGCAGCCTTTATTCCACTTTTAGTTTGTGGGATATTGTCTATGGATATTTGCATGTTAGCACTATTATTAGCTTGGTATTTTGTTGTTTTTGTTCGGTGTTCATTTAATAAAGGAAAATGTACGCCTACCACGCTGCACCTTGGTCCACTCATTACGACGATCGTGACACCAGGTGGTCACTTCAATCACTTGTCAATCTTTTAAACTTGTGCGAATCCAGGACACTTGACTTGTAATTAACCTCAACTAGAAACAATGTTAACTCTCTCTCTCATGTAGGCTCTTTTTCCTTTGATCACAAAAGAAGCGCTATCTTCCCATCTGTGCGCAGCTATCCATTCATCTGTGTTGCGTTCATCTGCTTTGTGCTCTTGGGCCGTGGTCTGCAAATGTGAGTTGTGGTTGCTCTTTTCCTTTGGGAAAACTAATGCTATTTGTTGAACATTGTTGTAACGCTCAAATTCTCCCCTTTTCAAAGAAACCCCCCTTCACGGTTATGATGGGGAGACAATCTGAGTTGTAAATTGTTTAACCTGTAGTTAAAGCTTTATAGCCTATATGGTTAATTATTACTGGCATTGGTTACGATCTGCCACAATATCAATGTTGCCAGGTAAGGTATACGAGGGGATAGTGGGCCTAGATGGACAAGGCTATCTGAAGGATATTGACCTCATCCCGTCAGTCGAGGATGCCTGGTCATTCTTTAAAAGTAATTTCCTCACCATCTTAGATAAGCATGCCCCGTTCCAAAAATGCAGAACTAAGAACAGATATAGCCCATGGTTCACTCCAGACCTGACTGCCCTCGACCAGCACAAAAACATCCTGTGGCGGACTGCAATAGCATCAAATAGTCCCCGCGATATGCAACTGTTCAGGGAAGTCAGGAGCCAATACACGCAGTCAGTCAGGAAAGCAAAGGCTAGCTTTTTCAAGCAGAAATTAGCATCCTGTAGCTCTAACTCCAAAAAGTTTTGGGACACTGTAAAGTCCATGGAGAACAAGAGCACCTCCTCCCAGCTGCCTACTGCATTGAGGCTAGGTAACACGGTCACCACTGATAAATCCATGATAATCGAACATTTCAATAAGCATTTCTCAACGGCTGGCCATGCCTTCCTCCTGGCTACTCCAACCCCGGCCAACAGCTCCACCCCCCCCCCCCCCCCCCCCCCCCCCCCCGTAGCTACTCGCCCAAGCCTCCCCAGCTTCTCCTTCACCCAAATCCTGATAGCAGATGTTCTGAAAGAGCTGTAAAACCTGGACCCGTACAAATCAGTTGGGCTAGACAACCTGGACCCTTTCTTTCTAAAACTATCCGCAGCCATTGTTGCAACCTCTATTACCAGCCTGTTCAACCTCTCTTTCGTATCATCCGAGATCCCTAAAGATTGGAACGCTGCCGCGGTCATCCCTCTTCAAAGGGGGTGACACCCTAGACCCAAACTGTTACAGACCTATATCCATCCTGCCCTGCCTATCTAAAGTCTTTGAAAGCCAAGTTAATAAACATATCACTGACCATTTCGAATCCCACCATACCTTCTCCGCTGTGCAATCCGGTTTCCGAGCCAGTCACGGGTGCACCTCAGCCACGCTCAAGGTACTAAATTATATCATAACCGCCATCAATAAAAGACAGTACTGTGCAGCCGTCTTCATCGACCTGTCCAAGGCTTTCGACTCTGTCAATCACCGTATTCTTATCGGCAGACTCAATAGCCTTGGTTTTTCTAATGACTGCCTCGCCTGGTTCACCAACTACTTTGCAGACAGAGTTCAGTGTGTCAAATCGGAGGGCATGTTGTCCGGACCTCTGGCAATTGTTGTCCGGACCTATGGGGGTACCACAGGGTTCAATTGTTGGGCCAACTCTTTTCTCTGTATAAATCAATAATGTCGCTCTTGCTGCGGGCGATTCCCTGATCCACCTCTACGCAGACGACACCATTGTATATACTTCTGGCCCTTTCTTGGACACTGTGCTAACTAACCTCCAAACGAGCCTCAATGCCACACAACACTCCTTCCGTGGCCTCCAACTGCTCTTAAACGCTAGTAAAACCAAATGCATGCTTTTCAACCGTTTGCTGCCCGCACCCGCCCGCCCGACTGGCATCACCACCCTGGACGGTTCCGACCTAGAATATGTGGACAACTATAAATACCTAGGTCTCTGGCTAGACTGTAAACTCTCCTTCCAGACTCATATTAAACATCTCCAATCCAAAATTAAATCTAGAATCGGCTTCCTATTTCGCAAACAAAGCCTCCTTCACTCACGCCGCCAAACTTACCCTAGTAAATCTGACTATCCTACCGATCCCCGACTTTGGCGATGTCATCTACAAAATAGCTTCCAATACTCTACTCAGCAAACTGGATGCAGTCTATCACAGTGCCATCCGTTTTGTTACCAAATCACCTTATACCATCCACCACTGCGACCTGTATGCTCTAGTCAGCTGGCCCTCGCTACATATTCGTCGCCAGACCCACTGGCTCCAGGTCATCAATAAGTCTATGCTAGGTAAAGCGCCTTATCTCAGTTCACTGGTAATGATAACAACACCCACCCATAGCACACGTTCCAGCAGGTATATCTCACTGATCATCCCCAAAGCCAACACCTCATTTGGCCGCCTTTCCTTCCAGTTCTCTGTTGCAAGTTGGAGACTTTTATTTCCCTCGCCAACTTTAAACATCAGCTATCTGAGCAGCTAACCGATCGCTGCAACAGTACATAGTCCATCTGTAAATAGCCCCCCCAATCTACCTACCTCATACTGTTTTTATTTACTTTTCTGCTCTTTTGCGCATCAGTACCTCTACTTGCACATCATCATCTGCTCATTTATCACTCATTTATCAGCAGTTAATCTGCTAAATTGTAATTATTCGCTCCTTTGGCCTATTTATTGCCTATCTCCTCATGCCTTTTGCACACACTGTATATAGACTTTCTTTTTTGTACTGTGTCATTGACTTGTTTATTGTGTTATTGGCTTGTTTATTGTTTACTCCATGTGTAACTCTGTGTTGTTGTCTGTGTCACACTGTGATGCTTTATCTTGGCCAGGTCGCAGTTGCAAATGAGAACTTGTTCTCAACTGGCCTACCTGGTTAAATAAAGGTGAAATAAAATAAAATAAAAATGTGCACATGATGGATGTTAGAGGTAGCCTAAATATTCATTATTTAATAGAAAAAAATGCACTGACTATAAAGACAAACTAAGACTAAAACTCAATCTATAATAGCTGACAAAATTAACACTAGTTTATTACAATAAATAACCTATAGGACCTTACTAGAGAAATGTTATGTTTTAAATTCAATTAAAGTTTGCAATGGATGGTTGTTAATGGGATAATTGATAGCTACAACATTCAAAGTAGTAGTAGTAGTTTTAAGAGTAATATATAAAAAAGTGATGTACATTGCTAGAAACTTACTTACAATTTACCATTTATTTATTATGAATTTATCATTATGAAAATTTTGTCAATTTGTCATTATCTTGAAAATTCTGTCAATTTATCATTATCGTGAAAAATTAAGTAAATGTATCGTTATCATGATAATTCAGTCAATTTATCGCTATCGTGATAATTCAGTCAATTTAGAGTTATCATGATAATTCTGTCAATTTATTGCTCCTGTTTTCTAGTCCTTCTTGATTTTGACCATTCTGCCTGCCGTTCTGTACCTTACCCCACATTACTGGATTATTGACCCCTGTCTGTCCTGAACCTGACACTGCCTGCCGCCCAGGGATGTCATGTTGCTGTGGGGGAACCAGTCAAAATCTCTCCGGGTCCTCAACGACTCTGGGGCTGATGGGAGCTTTATTAGCGCTACCCTGGCTTCCAAGCTGGGCATCCCCACTCAGCCCCTCTCCATTCCCATGGACGTTCGAGCGCTGGACGGGCGCCAGTGGACGACTGTACTCTCTGTCGGGACCAAGGCTATGGAGACCTACATTGAGGACTCCCTAGCTGCTGGGTGCATTCGTCCTTCTGCCTCCACCGCCGGCGCAGGGTTCTTCTTTGTGGAGAAGAAGGACAAAACCCGGCACCTGTGCATTGACTACCGAGGACTCAACAACATCACGGTGACAAATTGCTACCCACTACCTCTCATCTCCTCAGCCTTCGAGCCGCTCCAGGGGGCCACCATATTCTCCAAGCTGGACCTATGACACGCCTACCACCTGGTATGGATACGGGAAGGGGACGAGTGGAAAACTGCATTCAACACGGCCAGCGGCCACTACGAGTACCTGGTCATGCCCTTTGGCCTTACCAACGTCCCTGCTATGTTCCATGCTCTGGTTAATGATGTTCTCTGCAACATGTTGAACCGGTTCATCTTCGTCTACCTTGATGACATCCTTGTCTTCTCCCGCTCCACCCATGAACACGGGTTCCACGTCCGACAGGTTCTCCAACACCTCCTGGAGAACCAGCTTTTTGTAAAAGCAGAGAGGTATAAATACCATCGCTCCACCATCCCCTCTCTGGGTTACATCATTGCTGCAGAGAGCGTACAGATGAATCCCGGGAAGGTGAGAGTGATGGTGGATTTGCCCAGCCTATGTCCAGAGTACAGCTGCAGCAGTTCCTGAGTTTCGGCAACTTTTATCGACGCTTTATCCGGGGCTACAGCACCCTGGCTTCCCCCTGTCTGCACTCACCTCTCCCAAGGTTACGTTCACGTGGTACCCAGCTGCTGATTGGGCGCTCTGGGATCTCAAACACCGCTTCACCACAGCTCCCATCTATGTTCATCCTGACCCGTCCCACCAGTTTGTGGTGGAGGCCGATGTTTCGGATGTTGGAGTGGGGACTGTCCTGTCCCAGCGGTCTGCCCTGGACCTCAAGTTGCATCCTTGCACATTCTTCTCCCACCGCCTCAACACCACGGAGAGGAACCACGATGTGGGGAATCGTGAGCTTCTCGCAGTGAAGATGGCGTTGGAGGAGTGGAGGCACTGGCTGGAGGGGGTGGACCGACACACAAAAACCTGGAATATCTCTGCTCCACCAAGCGTCTCAATTCCAGGCAGGCTAGGTGAGCCCTACTGTTCACCTGGTTCAACTTCGCCCTCTCCTACCGGCCGGGATTGAAGAATGTCAAGCCATTTGCACTGTCATGCCGCTATAGCCCCACAACTACTACCCCAGAACCTGAGAACATCCTTCCCACCTTGTGCCTGGCGATGGCACTCAGCTGGGGAATAGGGTAGCAGGTTCGGGAGGCACAGCATTCCCAGCCGAACCCCGGGGGTGGGGAGTCCAGATAACCAGATGTTCGTGCCTGATGCGGCCCACTCCTCCAGGCTTGCCTGCCACCCAGGCTCCCGGCGGACCTTGGCTTTTGTGCGACAACACTTTTGGTGGCCTACCATGGTTCCTGATGTCTCTGCATTTGTCGCAGCTTGCACGGTCTGTGCACAGAACAAGACTCCTCGGCAAGGTCTGGCTGGTCTCCTCCAACCTCTGCCTGTCCCTCACCGTCCCTGGTCTCACATCTCCCTGGACTTTGTCACAGGTCTCCCTTGTCTGATGGCAACACCGCCATCCTGACCGTTGTGGATCGGTTTTCCAAAGCCGCCCACTTCATTCCTCTCCCCATTCTACCCTCTGCCAAGGAGATGGCCCAGCTCATGGTGCAGCACGTCTTCTGGATCCATAGACTACTGGTCGACATGGTCTCTGACCGGGGTCCTCTGTTCTCGGTTCTGGAAGGCGTTCTGTACCCTCAGTGGGTCGTCGACCAGTCTGTCCTCCGGGTTCCACCACCAGCTCCCCGAGCCAACGAGGACCTCAAGATTACTCTGCGCTGCCTGGTCTCCGCCAACCCCACCACCTGGAGCAAGCAGCTTGTGTGGATCGAATACGCCCGCAACACCCTTCCCTGCTCTGCCACGGGCCTATCACCATTTGGGGTTTTAGGGGTTTTAGCCCCTACTCTTCCCTGAGCAGGAAGATGAGGTCAGCATACCTTCTGCCCAGATGTTTGTCCGCTGCTGTTGTCGTATGTGGAGGAAAGCCCGGTCAGCCCTCCTCAAGACCACCTCCAATTATTGACAACAAGAGGATCGCCACTGGACCCCGGCATCATCTCGGGCAGAAGGTATGGCAGTTCACCCGGGATCTGCCCCTCTGGGTGTATTCCCGGAAACTCTCCCCCCGGTTTATCGGTTTCCCATCTCCAAAATCATTATCCCCTCTGCTGTTTATCTTCTGTTGCCCCGTACCCTTCATATACATCCCACCTTTCATGTGTCCAGAGTTAAACCCATGTCTCAAAGCCCTTTGTCTCCTGACCATTCTGCCTGCCCTGACCCCAAGCCTGCCGTTCTGTACCATACCCCACATTACTCGATTATTGACCCCTGCCTGCCTTTGACCTCCTTTTGGAAAAGCTGACCACGACTCCATTTTGTTGCTCCCTGCCTACAGACAGAAACTAAAACAAGAAGCTCCCATGCTCAGGTCTGTTCAACGCTGGTCCAACCAATCTGATTCCACGCTTCAAGACTGTTTCGATCACGTGGATTGGGATATGTTCCGCATTGCTTCCAACAACAACATTGACGAATACGCATATTCGGTGAGCGAGTTCATTAGAAAGTGCATTGACGATGTCGTACCCATAGCAACGATTAAAACATTCCCAAACCAGAAACCGTGGATTGATGGCAGCATTTGCGTGAAACTGAAAGCGCAAACCACTGCTTTTAACCAGGGCAAGGTGACCGGAAACATGACCGAATACAAACAGTGTAGCTATTCCCTCCGCAAGGCAATCAAACAAGCTAAGCGTCAGTATAGAGACAAAGTAGAGTCACAATTCAACGGCTCAGACACAAGAGGTATGTGGCAGGGTCTACAGTTAATCACGGATTACAAAAAGAAAACCAGCCCTGTCGCGGACCAGGATGTCTTGCTCCCAGACAGACTAAATAACTGTTTTGCCTGCTTTGAGGACAATACAGTGCCACTGTGACGGCCCGCAACCAAAACCTGCGGACTCTCCTTCACTGCAGCCGACGTGAGTAAAACATTTAAACGTGTTAACCCTCGCAAGGCTGCTGGCCCAGACGGCATCCCCAGCCGCGCCCTCAGAGCATGCATAGACCAGCTGGCTGGTGTGTTTACGGACATATTCAATCAATCCTTATCCCAGTCTGCTGTTCCCACATGCTTCAAGAGGGCCACCATTGTCCCTGTTCCCAAGAAAGCTAAGGTAACTGGGCTAAACGACTACCGCCCCGTAGCACTCACTTCCGTCAACATGAAGTGCTTTGTGAGACTAGTCAAGGACCATCACCTCCACCCTACCTAACATCCTAGACCCACTCCAATTTGCTTACCACCCAAATAGGTCCACAGACGACGCAATCGCAACCACACTGCACACTGCCCTAACCCATCTGGACAAGAGGAATACCTATGTGAGACTGCTGTTCATTGACTACAGCTCAGCATTTAACACCATAGTACCCTCCAAACTCGTCATCAAGCTTGAGATCCTGGGTCTCGACCCCGCCCTGTGCAACTAGGTACTGGACTTCCTGACGGGCCGCCCCCAGGTGGTGAGGGTAGGTAACAACATCTCCACCCCACTGATCCTCAACACTGGTGCCCCACAAGGGTGCGTTCTAAGCCCTCTCCTGTACTCCCTGTTCACCCACGACTGCGTGGCCATGCACGCCTCCAACTCAATCCTCAAGTTTGCGGACGACACTACAGTGGTAGGCTTGATTACCAACAACGACGAGACGGCCTACGGGGAGGAGGTGAGGGCCCTCAGAGTGTGGTGTCAGGAAATTAACCTCACACTCAACGTCAACAAAACAAAGGATATGATTGTGGACTTCAGGAAACAGCAGAGGGAGCACCCCCCTATCCACATCGATGGGACAGTAGTGGAGAGGGTAGCAAGTTTTAAGTTCCTCGGCGTACACATCACGGACAAACTGAATTGGTCCACCCACACAGACAGCGTCGTGAAGAAGGCGCAGCAGCGCCTCTTCAACCTCAGGAGGCTGAAGAAATTTGGCTTGTCACCAAAAGCACTCACAAACTTCTACAGATGCACTATCGAGAGCATCCTGTTGGGCTGTATCACCGCCTGGTACGGCCACTGCTCCGCCCACAACCGTAAGGCTCTCCAGAGGGTAGTGAGGTCTGCACAACGCATCACCGGTGGCAAACTACTTGCTCTCCAGGACACCTACACCACCCGATGTCACAGGAAGGCCATAAAGATCATCAAGGACAACAACCACCCGAGCCACTGCCTGTTCACCCCGCTATCATCCAGAAGGCGAGGTCAGTACAGGTGCATCAAAGCAGGGACCGAGAGACTGAAAAACAGCTTCTATCTCAAGGCCATCAGACTGTTTACAGTATCTCTTGACCTCTCCTGTCTCAGCCTCCAGTATTTAAGCTCCAGTAGTTTATGTGTCGGGGGGCTAGGGTCAGTTTGTTATATCTGGAGTACTTCTCCTGTCCTATCCGGTGTCCTGTGTGAATTTAAGCATGCTCTCTCTAATTCTCTCTTTCTCTCTTTCTTTCTCTCTCTCGGAGGACCTGAGCCCTAGGACCATGCCTCAGGACTACCTGGCATGAGGACTCCTTGCTGTCCCCAGTCCACCTGGCTGTGCTGCTGCTCCAGTTTCAACGGTTCTGCCTGTGATTATTATTTGACCATGCTGGTCATTTATGAACATTTGAACATCTTGGCCATGTTCTGTTATAATCTCCACCCAGCACAGCCAGAAGAGGACTGGCCACCCCACATAGCCTGGTTCCTCTCTAGGTTTCTTCCTAGGTTTTGGCCTTTCTAGGGAGTTTCCTAGCCACCGTGCTTCTACACTTGCATTGCTTGCTGTTTGGGGTTTTAGGCTGGGTTTCTGTACAGCACTTTGAGATATCAGCTGATGTACGAAGGGCTATATAAATAAATTTGATTTGATTTGATTTGTTAAACAGCCACCACTAACATTGAGTGGCTGCTGCCAACCCACTGACTCAACTCCAGCCACTTTAATAATGGGAATTGATGGGAATTGATGTAAAATATATCACTAGCCACTTTAAACTATGCTACTTAATATAATGTTTACATACCCTACATAACTCATCTCATATGTATATACTGTACTCTATATCATCTACTGCATCTTTATGTAATACATGTATCACTAGCCACTTTAAGCTATGCCACTTTGTTTTACATACCTTACATTACTCATCTCATATGTACAGTGGGGCAAAAAAGTATTTAGTCAGCCACCAATTGTGCAAGTTCTCCCACTTAAAAAGATGAGAGAGGCCTGTAATTTTCATCACAGGTACACTTCAACTATGACAGACAATATGAGAAAAAAAAATCACATTGTAGGATTTTTTATGAATTTATTTGCAAATTATTGTGGAAAATAAGTATTTGGTCACCTACAAACAAGCAAGATTTCTGGCTCTCACAGACCTGTAACTTCTTCTTTAAGAGGCTCCTCTGTCCTCCACTCGTTACCTGTATTAATGGCACCTGTTTGAACTTGTTATCAGTATAAAGGACACCTGTCCACAACCTCAAACAGTCACACTCCAAACTCCACTATGGCCAAGACCAAAGATCTGTCAAAGAACATCAGAAACAAAATTGTAGACCTGCACCAGGCTGGGAAGACTGAATCTGCAATAGGTAAGCAGCTTGGTTTGAAGAAATCAACTGTGGGAGCAATTATTAGGAAATGGAAGACATACAAGACCACTGATAATCTCCCTCGATCTGGGACTCCACGCAAGATCTCACCCCATGGGGTCAAAATGATCACAAGAACGGTGAGCAAAAATCCCAGAACCACACGGGGGGACCTAGTGAATGACCTGCAGAGAGCTGGGACCAAAGTAACAAAGCCTACCATCAGTAACACACTACGTCTCCAGGTACTCAAATCCTGCAGTGCCAGACGTGTCCCCCTGCTTAAGCCAGTACATGTCCAGGCCCGTCTGAAGTTTGCTAGAGAGCATTTGGATGATCCAGAAGAAGATTGGGAGAATGTCATATGGTCAGATGAAACCAAAATATAACTTTTTGGTAAAAACTCATCTCGTCGTGTTTGGAGGACAAAGAATGCTGAGTTGCATCCAAAGAACACCATACCTACTGTGAAGCATGGGGTTGGAAACATCATGCTTTGGGGCTGTTTTTCTGCAAAGGGACCAGGACGACTGATCCGTGTAAAGGAAAGAATGAATGGGGCCATGTATCGTGAGATTTTGAGTGAAAACCTCCTTCCATCAGCAAGGGCATTGAAGATGAAACGTGGCTGGGTCTTTCAGCATGACAATGATCCCAAACACACCGCCCGGGCAACGGAGTGGCTTCTTAAGAAGCATTTCAAGGTCCTGGAGTGGCCTAGCCAGTCTCCAGATCTCAACCCCATATAAAATCTATGGAGGGAGTTGAAAGTCTGTGTTGCCCAGCAACAGCCCCAAAACATCACTGCTCTAGAGGAGATCTGCATGGAGGAATGGGCCAAAATACCAGCAACAGTGTGTGAAAACCTTGTAAAGACTTACAGAAAACGTTTGACCTCTGTCATTGCCAACAAAGGGTATATAACAAAGTATTGAGATAAACTTTTGTTATTAACCAAATACTTATTTTCCACCATAATTTGCAAATAAATTAATTAAGAATCCTACAATGTGATTTTCTGGATTTTTTTTCTTATTTTGACTGTCATAGTTGAAGTGTACCTATGATGAAAATTACAGGCCTCTCTCATCTTTTTAAGTGGGAGAACTTGCACAATTGGTGGCTGACTAAATACTTTTTTGCCCCACTGTATACTGTACTCGATACCATCTACTGCATCTTGCCTATGCCGTTCTGTACCATCACTCATTCATATATCTTTATGTACATATTCTTTATCCCTTTATACTTGTGTGTAGAAGGTAGTAGTTTTGGAATTGTTAGGTTAGATTACTCGTTGGTTACTACTGCATTGTCGGATCTAGAAGCACAAGCATTTCGCTACACTCACATTAACATCTGCTAACCATGTGTATGTGACAAATACATTTGATTTGATTTGACCTGTCATTTGCCTGCCCCTGTTTTAGAAATAAACGTTTGTTTCTTCGACACTGTCTTCATTTGGTTATACTTGAAACGTAATACATTTGTCTATGTTTACATACATTTGGCTGGTACATCCTGTATGTTGTAGTACATTTGGATAATCAGGAATGGAGAATGTATATATTTTCTGATTATCCACGCTTACCATAACATATGCTACACAGGACCTTAGGGGTGGGAATCATGGAACAATCAAACACTGTAATCGATCTACTCAACCCAAGAGGGAAGGCTTACACATAATCAAAATAATAATCAAATTATGATAATTTAGTACAGCAAACACCACAGACATATACAAAATAAGGACCTAAACAAGTATGGTTCCATTTATATTAAAAAGCCCAAACCTGATTCTCTTTGACAGTGACCTCCTCTAGTTCAGAGTCCTTATGCAGCCCCCCTCTCTAACTAAGGGGCCAGGAGGTAGCAGGTTATCTCTCTGAAATAACATTTCATGGGTGTTGGGCATGTGTTGAAATGCGGGATATGAGCATCGGAGTATAGCCTGCTGGATTTTGTTGGCTATTGATTGCCATCCCTGGCGGGGCCGAGGGATCGATAGACTGGGTTTAGACACAGTACGGGGACCACTCTCTCTTTTTCTCTCAGCTCCCGGCTAACGCAGTGCTCCATGGCGCTGAGGCTCGCCAAACAGCCCCTCAGCCTGCAGGTGCACTGGCAGACAGACCCTGACTTCTCAACCACCAGCAAACTCTCAGCTCTCTATCTCTTTGTCTCTATCTCTTTGTCTCTATCTCTCACCATCTTTCTCTCAGTCTTTCACTTTCTTTAGTTCTGTTGCAGTTTCCTACTCTCTGTTTCTCTCCATGCCATATTAGTTGAGTGTGAAACAGCATGTCTGAGACCACTTGTGCGCTCTCTCTCTCTCTCTCTCTCTCTCTCAGAGCAGCAGAGCAACGTTAGAGGAGAGTACTGAAGGAGTCGGAGCGAAAGAGAGGGAGATTGAGAGGGAGAGAGATTAATAAAGAAAGAGAAAAGAAAAAATAGCATTTCTACCTTGAAGAGTGATAAATACCCAAATTACAGCCGGGCCTGCAATCAAGAAGCTGAAATTACCGAATTGTGGGGTCACCCTGGCAACCAGTGAGCGAACAAAGCAGGCAACAGCAGAGAGAGCAGCTGCAAAGAGTGAGCCAGGGAGGGAAGGGGAGTGGAGGGGAGGAGAGAGGGGGTGGGATGAGGTGATCAGGACAAGGGGAAGACGTGGGGGGAGGAGAGAGGGGTTGGTTGGGTGTTCAGGAGGAGGAGAAGGAGGAGTGGATAAGAGGAAAGAGTGGTGGTGGAGAAGAGAGAGGGGTGGGCTGGTGTGGTCAGGAGAGGTGGAGAGGTGGTGGGGTGAAGGGAAGGAGAAAGGGGTGAACTTAGTGAGGAGGAGGAGGGGGAGGAGGAGGAGGAAGATGATAGAGGGGTGGTGGAGAAGAGAGAGGGGTGGGCTGGCGTGGTCAGGAAAGGTGGAGAGGTTGAAGACTGACGGTCAAGACTGATGTATGAGGTGGGTTATGGAGTGCCATTTCTAAATGACAAATGCTCAAATTCTTCCAAGTGCTTGACAAATTGCTACATATTATCCATGAGTTTCACATGAGTGCAAAGTACAAACTTGTAGTCAAGGTTACAGTATTCTCACATGTGCATGTGCACGCACGCATGCACGCACTCACTCATGCACACACACACAGAATGATAGTCAGCGGGTGTGATAGCTGCATGAAGACTTGCCTCAGCATTGTGTATAGTATAGTATAGTATAGTATAGTATAGTATAGTGCGCAATGGAATTCATAAACAGCGTTATCGCTGAATCCCGCGCCATGGAACGGACTTCCATCTGTTCACCACTGGAGTGAAAGGAATGGAAGGGGGTAGGAGGGCGGGAGAAAATCCAACACAGTATACAATTTAGCGAGGACAACATACCTATCAAGCATATCTGATGGTCTGGATTACTCAGCAGAGAGACAGAGACTGGACCCAGTCTGGCTACTATACTATACTATACTATACTGTACTATACTATACTATAGTAGCCAGACTGGGTCCAGTCTCTGTCTCTCTGCTGAGTAATCCAGACCATCAGATATGCTTGATAGGTATGTTGTCCTCGCTAAATTGTATACTGTGTTGGATTTTCTCCCGCCCTCCTACCCCCTTCCATTCCTTTCCCTCCAGTGGTGAACAGATGGAAGTCCGTTCCATGGCGCGGGATTCAGCGATAACGCTGTTTATGAGTTCCATTGCGCACTCGGCAGGCTGCTAGCACTCTGCCTTTCTCTCAGCACAGCCACAGGAAAGAGAAAAGTTCACATAGAAAAATAGAAGCAGTTCATTTATGATTACACAATGTGTTCATGCTTATCAGTGTTTGAAATACGTTCGTATATTTAAAATGTGCTCCGAAAGCCACATCCCCCTCCCTCCCTCCTTCCCTCTCCCCCTCCTCTCTCTCCCGCCCTCTCTCTTTAGCTCCTACTAAGAGTTGAGTTCTGGCTCACATAAATGTGCTGAAACAGGAAAAACTGTCCCAACTCAGAGAGAGCCTCTTCAGTCACTGGGAATGGCTGAACGTGGATTATTTGATATACAAAAGGAGGAAGTGATACAGGATGCTAGAATAACTAGGGAGAAAAACATCCCCATCCCCCCATACAAAAGAGACATTCAAATAAAGAATATATATATCTCGTAGCAGGTTTAGTGCAGTATACTACCCTGTTCTATTAAACTTAACGATCAGTCTGTTCACCGTCTCGTCCTCATGCCCAAAAGGCGCTGTGACTGGGTTCCACTCATCATAAGGAAAACGGTCTTATTACCGAAATAAGAAAATATTTAATCTAAAACATGAAACAGAAAAATGATTGCACAGACAATTCCTGTCTCTCCCAGTCTGTCCAGAGATGAACATAGGACTTCGAAATACACCCCCCCCCCCAAAGAAGACAAAAAAATAAGAAAGTTGAGTGGGGGAAAGAGATGAAACAGAAGCCCATTGAGGTGTCCTTTGGTGTCTGTCTATTTCACCTGATTGTGGTCCCTTGAAGACGGCCCTTATAAGACTAATGTATTCTGTCATTAATGGAGCCGCTCGCGTCGCTCTGCTCTGAGGGCCTGGCTGAGAGAGCCATCCTCCCGCCACAATGAAGGGCCAATTGTCTCAAATAAATGCATTATAAGCAGGAATGACAAGGTCAGGGGAACAAACAGGAGTGTCAACTCTTACCCCTGCCACTAGGGGTGCGGCTCACTAAGGGGACATACAGCGCATTCTGAAAGTATTCAGACCCCCTTGACTTTTCAACATTTTACTACGTTACAGCCTTATTCTGAAATGTATTAAATTGATTGTTTTTCTCATCAATCTACACACAATACCCCCTAATGACAAAAGCAAAAATCGTTTTTTTTGCAAATGGATTATTCTTTTTTTTAAAAACTTAAATATGACATTTACAAAAGTATTCAGACCCTTTACTCAGTACTTTGTTGAAGCACATTTGGCAGCAATTACATCCACGAGTCTTCTTGGGTACGACGCTGCAAGATTGGCACACCTGTATTTGGGGAGTTTCTCCAATTCTTCGCTGCAGATCTTCTCAAGCTCTGTCAGGTTGAATGGGGAGCGTCGCTGCACAGCTATTTTCAGGTCTCTTCAGAGATGCTTGATCAGGTTCAAGACCGGGCTCTGGCTGGGCCACTCCAAGACATTGAGAGACTTGTCCTGAAGCCACTCATGGGTTGTCTTGGCTGTGGGCTTACAGTCGTTGTCCTGTTGGAAGGAGAAGCTTCTCCCCAGTCTGAGATCCTCAGCGCTCTGGAGCAGGTGTTCATCAAGGATCTCTGTACTTTGCTCCGTTCATCTTTCCCTCCATCCTGACTAGTCTTCCAGTCCTGCCGGTGAAAAACATCCCCAAAGCATGATGCTGCCACCACCATGCTTCACCGTAGGGATGGTGCCAGGTTTCCACTAGACGTGACGCTTGTCATTCAGGCCAAAAAGTTAAATCTTGGTTTCATCAGACCAGATAATCTTGTTTCTCATGGGTTGAGAGATCTTTAGGTGTTTTTTGGCAAACTTCAAGCGGGCTGTCATGGGTCTTTTACTGAGGAGTGGCTTCAGTCGCAGTTAATGTACAGCTACAAACTAATTATAAAGGCAGACTAACTAAACGGAGCACAGAGATATATACACACACAAAATCTTTCTACCTTAAAGGCCTGAATAAAGGCCTGATTAGTGGAGCGCTGCCGAGATGGTTGTCCATCTGGAAGGTTCTCCCATCTCCACAGAGGAACTCTGGAGCTCTGTCAGAGTGACCATCAGGTTCTTTGTCACCTCCCTGACCAAGGCCCTTCTCCCCCAATTGCTCAGTTTGGCCAGGCGGCCAGCTCTAGGAAAAGTCTTGGTGGTTCCAAACTTCTTCCATCTAAGAAAGATGGAGGCCACTGTGTTCTTGGGGATCTTTAATGCTGCAGAAATGTTTGGTACCCTTCCCCAGATCTGTGCCTCGACACAATCCTGTCTCGGAGCTCTAGGGACAATTCCTTCGACCTCGTGGCTTGGTTTTTGCTCTGACTTGCACTGTCAACTGTGGGATCTTATATAGGTGTGTGCCTTTCCAAATCATGCCCAATCAATTTAATTTGCAAAAGGTGGACTCCACTCAAGTTGTAGAAACTTCTCAAGGATGATCAATGGAAACAGAATGCACCTGAGCTCAATTTTGAATCTCACAGCAATGGGTCTGAATACTTATGTAAATAAGGTATTTCTGTTTTTATATTTAATAGGTTTGCTAAAATTTCTACAAACCTGTTTTCGCTTTGTCATTATGGGGTAATGTAATGTAACCAAATGTGGAAAAAGTCAAGGGATCTGAATGCACTGTATGTGACTATAATTATGTCACTGTCACAAGTGCACCTAATCAGGGAAAGAACACTTTTTTAAATCCTGTTTATCTAAAATGTTGGAGCTTAGAGATAACAAAACAATTTCATACAATCAGAAAAACATGCGCGGCGAATAATGAGAACCAGGTTTGCTAGAATAACCCTGCGAGATGCAGAAAATCACGCACGCAGTAGTTCAAGTTGACGTTATCGTGCCGTGCAGTCAGAGTTCAACAGTAAAAAACAACAACATCAAAAACAGGGACAACCATACAACCGATATACACATAACATGTATCAATGAGATGGATAAAAAGGAACAGTCATTGTTCAAAAGTGCAGCGATTATTTCATTTCACGTGCAGATTGAGAAAGTGAATGGCCTATGGGTAAAAAAAAAGTTGCTATTGAGTTTGGGAAGTCTAAACATCGACCTAAGGGGAGAAGTGCAAAATGGTAATGGGGGGGTGTGACCAGGACAGTCTAGGAAACTGTTAGCACTCCTCACCACATGCTTTCTGAATGTCACAGAGAGCTGTGCCTGTTGTACCCCGATGACCTTGCTGGCCACCTTAACCACCCTGTTCAACCTATATTTGTTACAGTACACACGCAGTACACACACGCAGTACACATACACACACACACACACACACACACACACACACAGCACACTTTCTTGTCCCATGATGAAAGGCTTGATTGATTAGAGGGTGATGATTATAGCAAATGGGAGATCTCCTTCTCTTTGAGTCTTTCTCCTTTTCTCTCTCTCTCTTCTCTCCCTCTCAAACCTGCTCCCTCACTCACGATGACCTCACCTTCTCTCTCCCTCTCTCTCCTAGTCCACCCCCCCCCTCGCCCCCTCGCCCCGTTTCTCCATAGTAACCCATCAGTAGAGTGCCTCTCTCTCTCCCCTAATGGCACAGCTATTAGCGCTAATGCATTTCAAACGTACAGCAGCTGCCACATCACATTCAGATGGAAAGTGAATGCCTTCCATCCCTTTCTCTCTTCTCTCCCTCCTTCTTTAACCAAGTTTTTTCCCACCATGTCCCTATCTCCTACCCATCATACCGACAACCCACTCATTAACTGTACGCTCGAACGCTCCCCATTTTCCCATCATTCTCAGACCAGGAAATGAACAGAACCATTTTTTTCAATAAACAAGGATAACAAGGTAAGCATTTACATTTAAGCTCAACAGTCACGATTTAATCGTCAGACATGATTACATCACAGTTGTACTTCCTGATTATAAATACATGAACATAAAGTTATATACTGGGCGAGACACAAACCCCTTGACGGCGTGCAACCATAAACTACCATTAGTGATTGGAAGTTCGGCTCTTTTTACTGACTTTTCGACTCGTTCTGTCAAAAGAACAACTCTTTCGACTCATTCGGCGAACGATGAACTGAAAACCTTGAAAGAGTCATGATACTACAAGCCTCTCGAAACAAAAGTATACACCTCACACACATGGTCATGGGCATACAAAGAAGAAGACACCTGTACCATGTCAGATATAGAGTTGAAATGTATTCAACTTTGAGTTTGAATCCCAATATTACACTTTATAATCATTGCAGAAGATTGAAATATAACAAAACCGTTGACGTAGAAACATTGGATTTTCTGAGTATTTTAAAGAAGAATGTTTATTCATTATTCATTTGAAAAATATGAAAAACATTCTACCCATGAGGCCACTAGAGGAAGATGTTGGTCATTTGACTGCAGGAAAGCCCTACACAATGTACATTTGTTGATTGCTAGCAGGGGCACAACTTTCACTGGGGACGGGAGGGGGGGGGGGGACATGACCCCACACCCCTCCATTATGTAATTGCTTTCCTCCCCCTCAGGTTTATCAATGCACTGTGATATACAAAAAGAGGAATCGGTGTGCTTTAGGACCATACGGACACCTCAGAGCGGTCAGGTAGGCTTTTCGGCAGTTTCAGACAGCTGGATTTAGGACCACACGGACACCACAGAGCAAACAGGGGCAGCTGTCTGTGTGTGTTGTGCTTTTTCTCAGAGTTGTAAAAGCAAGCAGAGCAGAAACGGGCTCCTCTTTCTTTGACTGATGTAGCTGGCAAGGTAACTGCTGTTTGACTTAACATAAAAAAGTATTTATTCCCTGTGCTGAGCTAATAGTTTAATTGACATGTAACGTGAGCTAATGTTTCATCCCCTCTCAACTGATGTTTTGTCTGAAGTGAATGAACTAGCTAGCAAGTAGCTACCACAGCCAGTTCAGCTCTAGCCTATAACTATCTGCCAATTAGCAGTATCTAACAGCTGTTTTGTGTATGGAAATGTTTTGTAGCCTTTGTTTTCAACAGAAGTAAATTAACATTGGAGCTAGCCAAAAGTTGGGTTAACGTTAGCTATTATTTTTATCGCAATTATTTTTTTACCTGAATCAAACAATTCAAATGAGGCCAAACAATTGAAGACAATTTTTTGACAGCACAATGTGAGTTTTTATTAGAGCCAGTGTAGCAATGTAACGTTATTGATCTGTCAGTTTCCCTAGCTAATTCCATACTTTTCACACTGACACGGTGTAAACAGCTCTACAGGCTTCACTATCATGGTGCACAGTCAGTACACAACACTATGCTCATCATGTCTTAGCAGGATCAGATGGTGACAGGTGTCCCTTCAGGGTCAGACAGCCAGGGAAGACCAGTCTACGGAGCTCAGGTGAATTTTGCAGTATATTATAACAATCAGTGAATGGACACAAAGTTCCATCTTGAGTTGATGGGTAGGCTACAGTCTGGGATCTGTGAATAGTGGTAATTTCAATTATTAAAACATTGATTCTATTCTTGAATAATATAATGTATCAGTGGAGGCTGGAATGGAGTTAAGTTTTCATGTGGTTGATGCCATTCCATTGACTCCATTCCAGCCTTTATTATGAGCTGTCCTCCCCTCAGCATCCTCCACTGTAATGTATAAATGTACACCAAGGGAATTATTTTCATGCCTCATCTGAGCAGGATCAGACGGTGACAGAGGTCTCAGCAGGGTCAGGCAACCAGGGAAGACTAGTCTGCAATGGCGCTGAGGTGAACCTTTGCAGATGCAACACTTTATTCTCTGTGCAGCAAACACTGGACAAGCCAGAAGATTCAAAGATTGAAACTATTTTTAAGACAGTCTGAAAAACCTCTAAAGTTGATTTCCAAACTGTGTCAAGGCTTCATCGAGGCTTTTCCCGATGACACAAAGCGTGTCAAACTAAAAATGCGAGGAAGACCTGGGAGACACTAGTGAATATGATGAATGGATACAGATGTGTTTGAATGCCCAGTCATGTTCATATCATCAGACATAAATTACTGCAGTTTAAGACCATCCATAGAACGTACTACATGCCAGTGTAACTAAATAACATGCACTCAGAAATGTAATTCCTCTGCTGGAGGTGTAAAACACTAAAGGGGACATATTTGCATATGTTATGCTCTTGTGAAGGCTGGCTGAATTCCAGGCAAAGAGTATGTTCTTTTATCTCAGCATGTCTACAGATTCTCCCTTCTCCCTGTTTGTCTTTGCTTGGAAATGTTGATACTGGAAACCGTGTAACCTAGCATTTATAGCGGCTAAGATATGCATTGCCATTAATTGTAAGGTTGGTTATCCTCCCACAATGTCACAATGGATGGCAGAAATGTCAAGTTATGTATCGCGAGATTGGATTTATTACAAGATTATAGGGGTATATACTGTGCAACGTTCATAAGTTCTGGATGCCTTGGAATTCCGTATGACAAAAATAGTATTTTGAAAACGTGTCCACGTCAGGGGAATGACCAATTTAGGCAATCTCTAGCTGCTGGGCTGATCATTCCTGGCGCATTCCTGCCGTACTGTTGGTTGTCACTCTGACCTTGGCCTAACACACCTCGAAACCAATAATAAATGTTTCACTAAGATCCTAAAGCTGAGTGGGGTGTGTTGAGTTGGGGAGATGCAGGGCTGTGGACCCCTATGGGTAGGATGGGGCGGTACAGCAATATCGTGTGCAAGTAAAAAGAGCTCTACACTGTCATGATCCAAATAGTTACACCTGTTGTGACATATATTGGGTTATTTTATGGCTGGTTATGACGCCTACGTAAGAGTGTCAAAACCCACATTTTTCAAATTGTTTTTTTCCCTGCAGAGAATTTTCTTAAATTCTTTATTGTTGTTGTAATGAACACTTTACAGTCATGTTTTATTTCATCATATTTTAAATATGACACTTTATGGCACTCTATTATGAAGCATGACGACCATCCTGTGTCACTTTCCTTGGACTAAGAAAATACACTTTATGACACTGTCAAGAAGCATTATGACCATCATAAGGGTGTGTTAGTAAATTAAATCTGGACTGCCAGAGTGCGTTCATAAATTCAGATTGTCCTTTCATAAATTCTGAACGTTTCGCTCTCGGAGCGCTCATAGAGCTACCACACTGGATTCTCTGGCCGAGGAGTACTTATTTTTTATTTATTTATCTTGGCAAGTCAGTTAAGAACAAATTCTTATTTACAATGACGGCCTAGGAACATTGGGTTAACAGCCTTGTTCAGGGGCAGAACGCCAGATTTTTACCTTGTCAGCTCGGGGATTTGATCTAGCAACCTTTTAGTTACTGGCCCAACGCTCTAACCACGAGGCTACCTGCCGCCCGAGCGCTCTGGCCTCACAACGGCAGTCAAGCAGCCAAGCTAACTGGCTAACGTTGGCTAGCTTGCTAGCTACTTCCAGACACAAATGAGAAAACACTCTGACCATTTTACTCGCAATAGCAGAGCTGGTTAGGCTGTTTTCACGTTATCCAGAGCCATAAAATCATGCAACATATGTCACTTCAAGTCTAAATATATGTGTTGTGACAGTGTTATGACTACATCACATCATGTTATGACATGTTATGTCAACTGTTATGACATATTATGATATGGTTTTATTGTATAACCGCCTTAATTTTGCCTTGGCAGCAGGTAATGGGGATCCATAATAAATACAAATAGAATATTATTACTCTCGGTGCTGAGTAAAGTGTTACCCAATAGGGTATCTTTCAGTTATAAAATACCGAATATGCTATTCAATGGCACGAATCGTCCACAAGATTGCTTTGTACAAGTCATTGCAAATCTACTCCCCCATGTAGTGGATTGCCTGAAATGACATTTATGACCAGATAATGCTTTTATGAGGTGCACTAAAGGCCATACCTTCTAGCTTCCCATCCCATTCATCTCACTGGCCTCCAAATGTGCAATTCTATCATTGTGTATAATTTCAACTATTATATTGAATATGACTGTCTTGTGAAATGCCTTAGGGGATGGTTCTTGTAGTCATTGGCTCCAATAGTCGTGGAGCTGTAGAACTACTCTACTATTAAAAATATATAAAATATATTAAAAAATATATAATATTTCAAATAATAATATCATAGAAATAATAGCATCTTTACAAAAAAAAGCCACAATCTATCTGCAATATTAAAGCTGATCTACCTCCTAAATGTTTTTACATATACATATACACATATATATATACAAGTAAAATAAACAAATACCCAGGAGAATGCTTCCAGAGCCAATACAATAGAATTAATGGCCTGGGAAGAGTCCGGTGATGGAGCTGGGATAGGAAGACCCATGACCTTGAGAAATCAGGAGAGATCAACCACTCGAATGTCTATTTTCACACACCATTTCATTTGCGGTGGAATTAAAACCCTGAACGACCATCACAACAGTTGTTACGACGGTGAGCAGCCCGATGTTCATAACGCCGGACCGTCGCATCCTATTCTAAAACCCAGGCACCATCGCTAGAGTTGCAACGGGAAGAGGAGAGGAGTGTGATCCGTCATTACGGTAACAGATGTGACAGCAGCAGTCCAGAGGCAGAGGGAACAGCCGTGTCATTGAGTCGTATGATGTCACCGGTGTTATTGAACAGAGCAGATGGGCCGGGCCAGGTTGGGAGAAGAACGTTAAACACACACAGAGACACATGCACACACACAATCACACCCCCCCCCCCCCCCCCCCCTGCAAACAAGCACACTTCATTCCAACCCCCCCCCCCCCCCCCCCGTCTCTCTTACATAAACACCTTTCTCTGGGCCTCTGACAGCTTGCTCCTCCCGTTCGTTTAAGATGCTCTGCGCTGCTCCTAATATGCCCAAAGAGCATGCCGCCCTAATCTAATTACAATGTCACTCAGCCGAGTGTTCACCCAAACGGAAATTAGAAAAGCACAAAATCTACAAACAGGAGAAATCTTCTCACAGGGAACGTGGCATATCTTCCTCTCGCCTCCCTCCCTCCTCCTCCTCTCCTCCTCGCCAAGGTTTTTTTAATGGCTTCACAGTCGCCCCTGCCGAGATTCATTACCTGCTCTAATTATAAAGGCAAATGAAATCAGCTCCAATACATTATTAATGGAGTAGCGCCATTAGGATTCATTTGCAGTATTTGCAACAATATTCTATTTTCTAACTGTTTTCATGGCTGATTAAAGACTGTGACAGATAAGAAAAAAAGGTGGAGGGAGGGAAAGGGGTGAGGATCAGACAGAAGGAGCGAGGGGGAGGAGAGAGGAAGGAGAGAGAGAGAGAAAGAGAGAGAGAGAGGGAGATAGCGGGAGAGGGGAAGTGAGGGGGAGAGGGAGAGAGTTGGCTTTTCCACTTGAAGAGACAGTGAAGCCATATTGGATGCAGTTACCTATGAACAGGTGTGCTGTGTGAGGGCACTGTGACCCAAACCCAACTACCTGCATGGGTACACATCCGATCGAGACGCATTAAAGCTGACCAGCTGACCACTGGCAGACAGAGAGGAAGGCACTGACAGACAGAACCACCCTGGTTCGGTCGGAACAGTGAGCAGAGACAGGTCCAGAAACAGCCACCCTGTGACTCTGGCTTCAGAGTGTAAGCGACCATGGATAAAAATGGACTTTTCTGGGATGTAGGGCTCATAATTATGAGTTTTAAATCAGTTAAAGCCTTTTCTCAAATATCCCCCGGGAAGCACGGGGTTAAAAATCCATTTGTGGGAGGTGTACCATGACAGTGAGCTCGTCTCCCTGGAGACAGAGGATACGACATTGGGGAATGAGTGTGTGTGTGTGCGTGTGTGTCTGCTGCTGGGTGTGAGATTGAGTGTGTGTGTCAGTACGTGTGTGTATTTGCAGGGCATCTGTTTGTTTGTTAATCTGAGAGTCAGTGGACCATGTGCGTACACACACATACTGCACACGCGCAAACACACACACGCAAACACACACATAATGCACACATGCAAACACACACATACTGCACACACGCAAACACACACACACACACACACACACACACACACACACACACACACACACACACACACACACACACACACACACAAGCACACACACAAGCCAAGTAATACCCAAGCTTCTGAATTGTAGACATTAGCAGTTAGTGGTGTTCCACTGTTTTAAATGTCAGGTGCTGGGAAATGCAAAGTTCAACCTGCTTTTCCCTTTCAGGCAAAACACAGATTGACCATATGTAGAATCAGGCTGTTGTATATTATTACATGCTCAAACACGTACACACACATTTTTATCTGGGGTGGTGTATGTGAGTGTGTACATGTGTCTGTAACATTGATAGCATTGGCATTTAAAAGAAAAACAAAACTTTGGTGGATAAATGTAAACATGAAGAAGAGATTCATAGATAGAGAAAGAGGAAAAGAGAGTGAGTAGAGAGAGAGAGAGGTAGAGAGAGGTAGAGAGAGGTAGAGAGACAGAGAGAGAGAGAGGGGTAGAGAGAGGTAGAGAGAGAGAGGTAGAGAGAGGTAGATAGAGGTAGATAGAGGTAGAGAGAGAGAGACAGAGAGAGAGAGAGGGGTAGAGAGAGGTAGAGAGAGAGAGGTAGAGAGAAGTAGAGAGAGAGGTAGAGAGAGGTAGAGAGAGAGAGAGACAGAGAGAGAGAGAGGTAGAGAGAGAGAGGTAGAGAGAGGTAGAGAGAGCAGTAGAGAGAGAGAGGTAGTGAGAAGTAGAGAGAGATAGAGAGAGAGATACAGAGAGAGAGAGATATACAGATATATATAATATATACAGTGGGGCAAAAAAGTATTTAGTCAGCCACCAATTGTGCAAGTTCTCCCACTTAAAAAGATGAGAGAGGCCTGTAATTTTCAACATAGGTACACTTCAACTATGACAGACAAAATGAGAAACAAAATCCAGAAAATCACATTGTAGGATTTTTTATGAATTTATTTGCAAATTATAGTGGGGTTTATCTCAATACTTTGTTATATACCCTTTGTTGGCAATGACAGAGGTCAAACGTTTTCTGTAAGTCTTCACAAGGTTTTCACACACTGTTGCTGGTATTTTGTCCCATTCCTCCATGCAGATCTCCTCTAGAGCAGTGATGTTTTGGGGCTGTTGCTGGGCAACACGGACTTTCAACTCCCTCCAAAGATTTTCTATGGGGTTGAGATCTGGAGACTGGCTAGGCCACTCCAGGACCTTGAAATGCTTCTTACGAAGCCACTCCTTTGTTGCCCGGGCGGTGTATTTGGGATCATTGTCATGCTGAAAGACCCAGCCACATTTCATCTTCAATGCCTTTGCTGATGGAAGGAGGTTTTCACTCAAAATCTCACGATACATGGCCCCATTCATTCTTTCCTTTACACGGATCAGTCGTCCTGGTCCCTTTGTAGAAAAACAGCCCCAAAGCATGATGTTTCCACCCCCATGCTTTACAGTAGGTATGGTGTTCTTTGGATGCAACTCAGCATTCTTTGTCCTCCAAACACGACGAGTTGAGTTTTTACCAAAAAGTTATATTTTGGTTTGATCTGACCATATGACATTCTCCCAATCTTCTTCTGGATCATCCAAATGCTCTCTAGCTAACTTCAGACGGGCCTGGACATGTACTGGCTTAAGCAGGGGGACACGTCTGGCACTGCAGGATTTGAGTACCTGGAGACGTAGTGTGTTACTGATGGTAGGCTTTGTTACTTTGGTCCCAGCTCTCTGCAGGTCATTCACTAGGTCCCCCCGTGTGGTTCTGGGATTTTTGCTCACCGTTCTTGTGATCATTTTGACCCCATGGGGTGAGATCTTGCGTGGAGTCCCAGATCGAGGGAGATTATCAGTGGTCTTGTATGTCTTCCATTTCCTAATAATTGCTCCCACAGTTGATTTCTTCAAACCAAGCTGCTTACCTATTGCAGATTCAGTCTTCCACAGCCTGGTGCAGTCTACAATTTTGTTTCTGGTGTCCTTTGACAGCTCTTTCGTCTTGGCCATAGTGGAGTTTGAAGTGTACTGTTTGAGGTTGTGGACAGGTGTCTTTTATACTGATAACAAGTTCAAACAGGTGCCATTAATACAGGTAACGAGTGGAGGACAGAGGAGCCTCTTAAAGAAGAAGTTACAGGTCTGTGAGAGCCAGAAATCTTGCTTGTTTGTAGGTGACCAAATACTTATTTTACACCATAATTTGCAAATAAATTCATAAAAAATGCTACAATGTGATTTTCTGGATTTTTTTTTCTATTTTTGTCTGTCATAGTTGAAGTGTACCTATGATGAAAATTACAGGCCTCTCTCATCTTTTTAAGTGGGAGAACTTGCACAATTGGTGGCTGACTAAATACTTTTTTGCCCCACTGTATATACAGAGAGATGTATACACAGAGATATATATATATACAGATATATATATATATATATACAGAGAGCGATATACAGATATATATATATATATACACAGAGAGATATACAGAGAGATATATATATATACAGAGATATGTTTATACACAGAGAGGTAGATACAGAGAGAGAGAGAGATATACAGAAAGAGAGAGAGATACAGAGAGAGAGAGAGATATACAGAGAGAGAAGGTTCTGATTTTACCTTGATCCCGTCCTGCCAGGGATACATTGTCTGCAGCTGCTCCGCCTCTCTGGCTAGCCTCTACACAGGAAACACACAGGAATCAGAGGTTAGGGTCAAAGGTCAATACATGTCTCTGCTGGGTCAGTGTGTAGATGTCAGAGTGTGTGTGTGTGGGAAACCGCCTTACAGAGCCAATCTGCTCTCTAGGGAAAACACTGAGTGCACTGACTGCTGTTCATAGACTGTATAATTCAAGAGGCAGTGGCTGGTGCCAAGCTCTGCATGCTCCTCAATGGGCCTACACATTTGTCCTAACTGTCAGGGGAAATGGCATTTCTGTAAGGCGCAAGCTAAATTGGTACAATTTCAGACCATGTACTGTAGCAAATTGTGAGCTACACGTGTTGAGACTAGCTAGCGCTGTTGAAATGTGTGTTGCAAATGGAAGAAGAAACCATGGTTACAACCCTGTTATTCCAGGAGGTACGGACAGTTAGCATTTGGATTGGAGAAGGTAGGGCCATTGAATAACATGAACATGTTGAGTAATATTACACTTTTCCAAACCCAGAGAACAAGGAATTTCTGTCAAAGGCATTTTCGTGGCTAGCTGAGTTCAGTGCAGGGTTGCTTTCTGTATTGGCATGTTTTTGGTCTTTTGGCTCCTAACTGGTTATACAACAGGTCTGACATAGTTCATTGCAAAGGGATTGTAACATGGAGTACTACTGTCTATGTGCAGAGGCTTATGGGTGACAGTATTAAGTCACCCAGTGGCAAAATAGAGTGAGGCTCTAGAGAGGTAGTCTCTTCCATGTGTTTCTGCATGGTGCCCATGCCTTAGTACTGTATTTAGGTATCCTCTCTGCTCCCACTTCAATCCCCAGCACGCCTCTAGGGGGCGATCTGGTTCCCGTCCCAGAATTATCCAACCAGCCACACAGTCCCTGGGCTCGGAAATTACAAACCCTATTTAGACTCCCACTAAGAGGACTTTCATTTCTGGTACAACATCAAAGGAGACGTATTTCCCCAAGCACATCAGGAGAGGGTTTTCGTCTCCTAAAAAACAGGAAAGTCAGAAACTCTCGTTAGAGACAGAAGTGTCCTATTTTCTGCCTGGGGGTCCACCCCCTATCACTAAGACCCTCCCACTCACAGCTAGCCAGACATAAACCCTCCTACTCTCAGCAAAGAGTATCCTCCACTACCTCGTGTAGCCTTTTAAAATATGGCGTAATGGCTACGATATCCCTATACCTCATTAGTAAAACATAATAACATTACTAATTATGTACCCATGTGCTTGTGCACTGATCATTGAACATTCAACACCTTAATCACCCAAATGACTATTCCTTTCATACAGTCATTCCTAACGAGATGGCGAACCCCTGAAACAATGACACACACAGCAGAGCTAATTAGTCTAACGAAATGATTTCCACCAAGTGAATTAAAGGAGACTCCCATCAGTTGTGTGGCCGTGTGATGTTGTGTGGTGTTGTGTGGTGTGGTGTTGTGGGTGTGGTGTTGTGCATACAAAGCAAGGGTCAACCTGGCTAAAGGACATTGTTAAGAATTTACCATCAACTACAACAGTTTTCAATTCCGAAAGCAACAATGGAGAGCTGCTGGCTAAACAATTACCTCCAGATTCTACACTGCTTTGAATTTGCCTGCAAATATGCCTGAAGGGTTAGCCTACACGTAAAGAATAACCTTTTCTGTCACCTTTTATATGACTTTGCCTATGAATGATTTGTGAAGCGTCCATGCCGAGCTGATGAAGACATAAAACCTTCAGAAGTTGTTTCTTTGGCTCTAAAGTGGGATCTTTCATATTTGGCTGACCATCAATGCCAAACGGTTGTAGTCTATCAATGTGTTTCTCTAACTGTGACGTCCCTTCAAGGACACAGTCATTATAGCAGAGGAGGAAAGGTCATGATGAATGAGGAAGTTAAAATTTAGTGCCCATGTCCAGGGCGCTGCATGTGAAGAATGGTTCCTCCCTTGTTCTCTGCCCTTCCTTCCTGGTGATCTGTGACCTGTCCATCCCTTCATCCGTCTGACTCATTTTACTTTCAGTAGTCAATATGTCCATACACATCTCTCCCTTGTCCCTCAGAGAATTCCATTTTCTCTCCTCCTGCGTAATCCACAGCTCTGTTCGCTGAGTACTCTGTCTCTGTCCTCATCTGCAGTACTCTGTTTCTCTGTCTTCATCACATTACTCTGTTTCTCTGTCCTCATCTTCAGTACTTTGTTTCTCTGTCTTCATCACATTACTCTGTTTCTCTGTCCTCATCTTCATTACTCTGTTTCTCTGTCTTCATCACATTACTCTGTTTCTCTGTCCTCATCTTCAGTAATCTGTTTCTCTGTCTTCATCACATTACTCTGTTTCTCTGTCCTCATCTTCATTACTCTGTTTCTCTGTCTTCATCACGTCTCTTTTTCTCTGTCCCCATCTTCAGTACTCTGTTTCTCTGTCTCCATCACATTACTCTGTTTCTCTGTCCTCATCTTCAGTACTCTGTTTCTCTGTCTTCATCACATTACTCTGTTTCTCTGTCTTCATCTCAGTACTCTGTTTCTCTGTCTTCATCACATTACTCTGTTTCTCTGTCTTCATCTCAGTACTCTGTTTCTCTGTCTTCATCACATTACGCTGTTTCTCTGTCTTCATCACATTACTGTTTCTCTGTCTTCATCTCAGTACTCTGTTTCTCTGTCTTCATCACATTACTCTGTGTCTCTGTCTTCATCTCAGTATTCTGTTTCTCTGTCTTCATCTCAGTACTCTGTTTCTCTGTCTTCATCTCAGTATTCTGTTTCTCTGTCTTCATCACATTACTCTGTG